>NC_053023.1:419576497-419871337 GCF_003073215.2 Triticum urartu | reverse complement strand
AGGGTGCAATGAAGACTTTGGTCTTCTATATTCTTCATGGAAAATGCTTCAATGCACAGGACTTATTCATCCGCCAACTTGCTGCATCAGGCTCTGATCTGTTTGGCTTGAAGTTCTATGCCCCATGGGTAATGCGGCTAATTAAACTTCACTCCGATATCTCATATCAGCCATCTGCTCGCAATCATAGGATTTTTCTGCCTGATGTGGATATCTCTACTGAAGCCATCTATCCTGAGCCTGCAAAGGAACCTCTAAGTCTTCAGAATGCAGAGCATCAGAGTTTCTCACAGAACATTGAAGGAGTTGAAGCAGTCACTCGGGTGTATCCTTTGGCTGGCACTACACGTGCACCACACCCTGCGTCTACTGAAGCCACTGATAGTACAACTGCTCCAAGACCCAAGAAGCGCACTCGTGTTCTCAACGACCGAGAGCTTCTTGTGGCTCTTCATCAGAAACAGGATAGGCATCATGACTGGGCTGAAGCGTCAGATGAAAAGCCTCTTGGTGGATGTTAATCACATTCGCAATCTTGCCACCAAGAATGCTTTCGTTGCCCATGAAACCTGTCGCCGCACATGGAAAGGGCTAACGATGATGTGTTCTGAAGATGATCTTCAAGAGGATGGCTTCACTGAGCGATTCAAGTTTGACTCCACACCTCCTCGAAGAGCTGTGCTGCTAGGAACTCCATCCCTTGAAGACTCTGAGTTCTCTTCCTCTGCTGCAACAGTGATCGCCAGAGTTATCGAGGATGAAGACGATGCTACTTCACCGCCACCTCCTTCAGCACGCCTCAACTCTGCTCCAAGCTCTTCAGCACCGCCAAACACCACCAACGACCCTGCTACTTCACCTACTCCGCATGGGAACGAGTAGATGCTCTACGTCTTCAAACCTTTTTGGTCCTTACTGACAAAAGGGGGAGAAGCATATGAGGTTGATAGTCTTCAAGCGGGTCCATATGGGCGGGTGCTTTATATTTTGCTTCGTGCTTACAACTCTTGTTTTGCTACATTTGGTTCTTTGAGTTGTAACACTTAAACTCGATGGTCGTCTGCAACTTATCTGCCACTTTGTTTTGCGATGATAAATTCCGCATGTGCGACGATAAATTCCACACTTAGATCATTCTGCAGACGTCCATTTTCCATTATGCATTGTCATTATCTTCATATACTTTCACATGCATAATGGATTGTCATCATAAGTTGAAGTGGATCTCCACAAGTACAACCTGCCATGTGCATTTGCATTCCAAAAGCAAATTACTTATATGCACATCTTCAGGGGGAGCCCTTGCAACTTATGAAGACAATTCCTTATCCTTTACAATTTCACAGATTATATTCCCCGTTGAAAACTTCAACTAGTTTGTCATCAATCACCAAAAAGGAGGAGATTGTAAGTGCATCTAGTGCCACCCCTAGTTGGTTTTGGAGTATTGACGACAAACCTAGTTGAGGGACTAATGTGTTTGTGAGAATTGCAAGATAACACAGGTAGAAGTCCCTCATTGATTCGTTTTTCCTACCAGAGATGACCCCTAAAAATGTATGAAGACATTGAAGTCAAAGGTGGTATATGAAGATATTCACATTGAAGACTATGACAAGAGAAGACACCACATGAAGCCTATGGAGCTCGAAGACTTAGATCTTTCGTAGTTCTTTTTGTTTTGTGTTGAGTCATAGGAACCACCGTACTGTTAAGTGGGGTCCAAGAGAACCAGTCAGAATGACTGAAGTGATGCCTAAACAAAACCTATGTCTTCGAGTGAAGACTATGAGAGCGAATCTTGTCCAGAGTCGGACAAGTCAACTTTGCTTGCAGCCCAAGTAAAGTTGCCGTGTGAGTTTGAAATCTAACCGTTGGAACACATAGTCAGTTCCTTAGTGACCCAGGGTCATTTTGGACAAATCAGGTCGGGTTGCCAAGTGTCTATAAATAGCCCACCCCCTACAACCATAAAGGGTTGGCTGCTCAGATTGAGAGTACGGCTTTTGTCGTTTGAGAGCAACCCACCTCGAAGCCTTTGAGGGAGAATTCCTTGCGAGGATAAAGCCCTAACCACCCAGAGCCAAAGAGAATTGGGCATCACTTAAGTCTTCTTGTCTGTGTGATTTGAAGACTTATTACACTTGAGGACTGTGCATCCTCCAGCCGGTTAGGCGTCGCGTTCTGAGCATCCAAGAGACATTGTGGATTGCCGGTGAACGAAGTCTGTGAAGGTTTGGGAGTCTACCTTGAAGACTTACCAGAGTGATTGGGCGAGGTCTGTGTGACCTTAGCTCAAGGGGAATACGGTGAGGACTGGGTGTCCGGGACTGTGTGTCCTAAGGTTTAAATACCTAGCCGCCCCAACCAGACGTACAGTTGTCACAGCAACTGGAACTGGTCCAACAAATCATTGTCTTCAACGAGTCACTGGTTTCAGCTTCCCTTCCCTTTACTTACTGTTACTCCTTGTGAAGTCATTGTATGTTTGCACTATCTTTTGTCTTCACTGAGTGACTGTGTGTTCTGTCTGGCTTCACAATATCTTCCTACCTGATCCTTACTACATTGCTGCTATTAGTCATTGTGCTTTCACTCTATTGAATACTTGACTATGGCTTGCCTAGTGTAGTCTACCTTCCACTGCAGGGGATTAGGTTTATTTCTATCGTTTGTCTTCATAACTCCCACGTTTTGAAGACTTTCATAAAAATCGCCTATTCACCCCCCCTCTAGTCGATATAACGTACTTTCATTATCCATCATTTTTTCTGAACCAAGCTCGGAGTGATTTAGGCATAGAGGCATATTCATGACATGTTGTCAAAAAGAAACAATCTTGTCTCGCCAGAGAAGTTCATATATGCAATATTCAAAAGGTCAGATGCAACAAAAAGGTCATGCACGCCTCTCTCCTCCCCGCATAGCACCAAGTGCATCCGCTGCTCTGTCAAGACGTTTGCCATGGCTAATTTTGTGTGCTTTTGTATTCATCGGTGCTTGTGTAAATGGCCAGGAAGGAGAAGCTATGGAATTCATTGTTGGCAACTATATGTGAAGATGGAAAAGCACCATTTTCAGATTCCTTTTTTGTTGATGCCCCATTCCATGCTTGTGCCAGGTGACCTCATTGGTGTCTGAAGTTGCTCCTTCCTGCTGTCATTAAACTGAATCCAGATCAAAGCGTTGATCCCCCCTGTCCAGTCTTGTATTTGTTCTCTAAGTGATTTTGATTGATGTCTGAAGTTCAACTATATCTGAAAGTGCAAAACACTTGTTTTTGGTGGTGTGTGGTGGAAATAAACTACAGATTTTTTGTTGTATTTAATTTTTTAGTTGGCTGATATAAAGAACTTTTGTTTAAGCGAGACAAAAAGAACTTATCTTTGGCTTTCCCGTGTAGGTAGTTCAGGTAAGAAAAAAGAATCCATTCTCGTGCATTTGTGAGAGAAAGTTTTCTTATGAAATTGGTGTATTCGTGTGAGAAAATTTTGCTTACAAAATGATAAAAAAAATGTGAAGTTCAGGTTTTAGAAGTATGTAAGCCCAAATACATAAGCTAGATAAGTGCAGAGGAAACAAGAGTTTCATAAAACAAATAACAGAGACCATGTTGGAATTTTCCTCAAGAAAATTGGATAAATGTGGTGTGAACGAAGAAAAATAAAAACCTAAAAGTTCAAATAAAAAGAAACAAAGCAATTCAATGTTTGTAAAAAAGGATTTAGCTCTCTTTTTTAAAAACAAAGAATTGCAAAAAATTAAAAACATGGTAGTTCAAAAAATTATTTCAAAAAGTATTTTCCATGTTTCCAAAAAGAAATTAGAGGTTCAAATTTCAAAAACATAGAGGCTCAAATGTTTATTTCAGAACCAAGAAAGTTGAATTAAAAAACCAAGAAATTCAATTTTTAAAAATAGAGTAGTTCAATGTACATGAAAAAGTCAGATTTTCCTCATTACTGGAAAATAAACCAAGAAGTTCAATTTCCGAAAACGGAACAGCTCGATATTTATTACAAAAACTTGAATTTTTTCCATTACTAACGAATAAACCAAGAAGTTCAATTTGAAATAACGAAGAAGTTTGACATTTACTAAAGAACTCCATTTTTTCCATTTCGAAAAATACACAAAGAGGTTCAATTTTTTTCTCAAAAATGTGACAGAAGTTCATAGTGAAAACAGTGAGAAGTTCAGGTACTGCAAAGAATGCATTTCATGTGAGAATAAAAATATAGAAAAATAAAAGCTTAAAAGGTTTTTCGAAAGAAGTTCAAGTGCTCTGTCCGGGGAGTTCAAAAATTCTTGCGAGAGAGGTTCACCTTGTATTTCCATGTTCAAAAACACAAAAAAGAATTATTTTTTGCGTCTTAAAATAATTCTCTCAATCCACGAAGAAGGTCAGTTATTATTTGGGAGCAATTTGATTTCAAATAGAAAATAAGAAGTCCAAATTGTAAAAATAGAGAAGTTTGATATTTATAAAAAAAACACAGGTTTTCTTTCATTACTAAAGAATAAAAGTAAAGAAGTTGAAATTAAAATAAAAGGAGTAGTTTGATGTTTACGGAAAACTCAAATTCTTTCCATTTCTACGAAAAATAAAAGTATGAGGTTCAATTTAAAAAAATGTCTGATGCTTATTTGAAAACATTTTTCTAAGAATAAGACTAAGGAGTTCAATTTAAAATAACATAGAAGTTTGAATTATATAAAAACTCAGATTTGTTAAAAAAGTTCACGTGCACCTCCGTGTACAGTTTAGAATTTATATTGCGGGATGTCCGACATCCAATTACATGTTTTAAAATGGCAAAAAATTGACGTCCAACCTTCAGCGTGTAATTCGACGTATACACAAAAATGCGACGGAAGTTCATAGTGAAAACAACGAGAAGTTAAAGTACTGTAAGGAATGCATTTCAAGTGAGAATAAAAGTATAGAAAAATAAAAGCTTAAAATGTTTGTTGAAAGAAGTTCAAGTGCTCTGTCCAGGGAAGTTCAAAAATCCTTGTGAGAGAGGTTCACCTTGTATTTCCATGATCGATATTTTTCGTATAAAAATCGAAAACAATTCTTTAATCAAAATATAAAAAGGTGAAGTTCAAATTGAAATAACACAGAACTTCGGAGTTTATTAAAACATAGGATTTACCTGTCAAGAAATAAAAAACACAACGCCATTTTTTGCATATTTAAAAACAACTCATAAACGGAAAGAAATGGTTGCTAGAAGTTCAAGTGCTCGGCGAGGAAAAGTTCAAAAAATTCTTGTGAGAGTGGTTCACCGTGTATTTAGATGTCCAAAATACATAAAAAAATATGTTGTTTTTTGTCTTTTAAAACAATTCTCTCAAACCAGAGAGAAGTTCAAAGTGATAACAACCGGAAGTTCACTTAGTACATGGTGTGTATTTCATATAAGAAAAATACAATAAAGTGAAACAGAGTGAAGTTCAAACAGACATGCCCCAAAAGTTCAACTACTTCATGCAGTGCATTTCCGTTAGCGATGAATGCAGAAATCATGATCTCGCCATTTTCTAATTTACCTCAGAACGACAGGAATATCATTTGTGTAAGTTCAAGTCCTCGGTCGGAGAAAGTTAAAAAATTTATTATGAGAGACGTTTGTACAAAAGGAATATTATTTGCGTAACACTAACGAATGGATGATAAAATTACAAACAAAAATACATCACCTAAGTTCAACGTGAAAACAGCAGGAAGTTCAACTACTACGCTCAATGAATTTTAGATGAAAAACTTTTAAAATCAACGCGATTATGAAAAAATGATCAACACGGGAAAGTTGCGTGTTTACAGCAGCTTTCCATCGGTATATCACCTGCTCAATTCCGGTGAGTGGATGGAGAGCTACGAGTAGTGGATGGAGAGCTGCGGGCAAAAAAACACGTGAAAAACAGAGTGAAGTTCAGGTACACATGCCGAGAAGGTCAGGTTCTTCACGCGGTGCATTTTCGAAGAATCTGTTTCGAAATAAAGGCAGAACGAGTGATCTCGCCGTTTTCGACATTACATAAAAACGGCTAGGAATCAGAGAAAACCATCAACATGAAAAAGTTTCACATTTTCCGTAGCTTTTCAGCGGTATATTATTTGCCCCATTCCGATAAAGTTTGTAGAAATTACGGCAAAAATACGTTTTTAGCCATTTTCAAAACTAACATAAAACAGGAATGAATTAGGAGAAACAATATATACAAAAAAGTTTCGCATTTCTTCAAGCTTTCCAACTCCGTATCATTTGCTGCATTTGGATGTACGGTTGAAAAATTAGCTCGAAAATACGAACTCGGTGGAACTTGTACCGTTTTCTAAATTACTTTTAAACCGTTCAAAATTCGAAAAAACTTTTAACATGAAAAAGTAGTGCATTTTCATAAGCTTTCAAACGCCATATTATTTGCCTCAATTGGATTTGCCGTTTAGAAATGACATCGAAAATACCAACTCGGGTGTTCCGTTTGCGAAATTCTATGATTTTCCAAATTATGCTTTAACCATAGGGAATTAGAGAAAACTTTCAACATGTGGAAGGAGCGGTTTTGCAGCAGCTTTCCAACGCCATATTATTTGCCTCATTCCGATAAATGGTTTAAAAATGCGATCGAAAATACGATTCACGTTTTTTGTACGAAGAAAAAACGGTTTTCAAAAATGCTCATAAACCGCTTACATTTTGCCAAAAATTTAACTTGGGTCATGATACTGGTGTCCATAGCTTTCCAACAGTATATAGCAAGCCCTATTTGGACACCTTTTAGCTGAAGTTCAACCTAGCACACGAGGAAGGTCAGGCGCGTTACTCGGGAAGTTCATATTGTGATCAGAATATTATTCTGATCCCGTGATCAGAATAGTGTTTATGTGTGTGTGTGTGTGTGTGTGTGTGTATAAGCATTCTTAGGACGACCAGCCAAGAGACTGGTCACTAGGAAGCGAGGTACCCCGCAAAAAAAGAAGAAGGAAGCGAGGTGTTTCATCAAGCCAGCTCTCGGCCACATTCAAAGTGCAGCAAGCATGGTTCGCACAAAGATGCGCCGCAAGGTTTGCTGACCTGTTTGCATGCTGAATAACAAAAAAGAGGAAATATTACCGAGCGCTCCTATTTGTAAAAGGATCTGAGCCAGAATTAAGCGAGAATTGTGGTGAGTGTTCCATGCAATCAACTTCCATTATCACATGCGAGAACCCTCGAACAGAACGAAATGTGTTGAAGATTTCTTTATCACATTTTTAAAATATAATAAGAGCACAGACGCTCCTCCATCCGGTTCCTAGTATAGTATAGTACATACCTCTATAGTAGTAGTAGTACTAGTACTAGTAAACTTTGCGCTTGGCTGTTCTCCTCTTCGGGAAGTCGAACAATAATACTAGTACTAGTATAGTGTATGCTTATGGCAATCTGACACAGAATTAACTGTTGCACGTCCACTGCCTGAGTGAGGGAGAGCTTGCATTAGTCAAAAGTTCATCCTTGTCCTACGAACCACCGCGCGCAAGCTTCTTCCGTCCTGCAAACTTCTCCTTGTTCGGCAAGTTGACGGGACACAGCAAAGTAATGCTAGTCCATACTGCCTCCTTTTTGGTTAATATGGCTTAATTTCAAACGAGATAAATACACTTTCTGTCACTGTATATTTGTAAAAATACGATCAGTGGACTTCATAATAGGCTCACTGCGCTCAATATATACATTTTCCGGTGTTTATACGGTCACTAGCTCACCCTGGCTGAGTATGTGTGTGCATGCACGTGTAGGTTGAGCACTTGAGCGTGACCGTGTGTGTTTCGTTGTGTGCTCGGAAATGCATGCATTAGGGCGTCGCGTGCGTTTTTGCGTCCATGTGTACGTGTGACTATTGCATGCATGCACGAGGTTGTAGTCCCTTACATTCACATGTTCATAAGTCAATGCTTTGTCAAAACGTTGCATGCAAGGTTTAATCATTCGTTGTTCACGCATGCATTCCCGATATTAATGCACTGGTAAAGACAATTTCTTGAGGAAACTAGCCCATGAATTGAGTACAAAGGGGACCAATAAGCCAGGACGGAGGGGGTACCAGTAGTGAACCAGAAGGAGGGAGTAGGTACTAGTAGTACAGTACTACGTGTCATGCAAGAAAATAGAGATAAGTATAAGTGAGACTCAGGAACAGTCATACACGTAGGGGGAGTATGTGTAGGGGCCACTAAGGAGCAGTCAAATCACACAGTAAGTTAGTCGAAAGAAGCAACCATCATTTTACTCTTCAATGACACGTACACAATATAAAATGGTTGATATGGAGAGAAAAAGAAAACCACTATATATAGTTATATACACTAGCAGGAGCCTAAGCTACAAGCCTGCTTGCTTGGGTTGCTCTCTTCACACGCATAGAACGACGGTGGCCACACCGCTGGTCACATATCTGGCCTGGTCCTGCCGCTGGGGGAAGGGAACAATGTTCTGCGTAGACGCGGACGACATCGGCGAGGGAGAAAACCCACAGTCAGTGCGTCCCAATCTAGGGTCCCCGCGGTATGGGCTAATGCCGCGTCCCAACCACCCTTCTAGCTACAGCCCGACGTCCCAGGTAGTACATCTTCCTTTTGGAGCCGGCTTGCTCCACTGCCGCAGCTCCCCACGTAGCTCCATCTCCATGTCGTTCTTTCTCTACTTCTACCGGCTTCTATTTGTGATGAGTTTATGTCTCATGAACTAGTGCTAGTACTATTATTCTAATCACACTTCTTGAATATCTTTGCCATCAGGGATGCTCAGCTCGATTTTAGTGGAACTGCAAAAAACCATCGTATGATCCGAGGGTGCTAGCCGTCTTTCCTTTGACAAGTTCTACCTAGCTAGGAAATTAAATCATGTTTAGGGTTTAGGGTTTAAGTTGTAGTGACCCCATAAGTATTTTTTCTTTTAAACACGCTCTCACAACTTTTGTCTTTAGTTGTGAGGTAAATATTGGCTATGATCTGTGAATCATTGAGATGCATCAGCATGCGTGTTAGTTTTCCTTTGTATTTAATGGAATGTTGTAACGGGGCAACCTTGGAGTTGGAATGAAAATGGAGTGGAAAGTTTCCGTTTTTCCGGAGAAAAATGGAAACGGAGGGGAACCAATGTTTCGTTTCGTTGGATCACGCCATCGAGCAAAACCAACGTTTAAATCACGTCTGTCGCATTCGTGTCTCACCCTCCTCCATCGCTCGACCCTACACGGTCGCTCGGCATGCCACTCACTGCAAACCGAGTATACAGTAACTTTCCCGTCTGCTTGTCGATGGATCGCGCCATGGAGTACTAGCACTACTGGAAGAGATTAACAAGTTGCGGGAGGACAGCTAGCTGTAGCACGGACTCTCAAGAACTTTTTACATGCATGTTGTGGCCGGCTATGGCGACCTTTGAACACGGAGCAGTCGCGTGCACAGGGAAGCAGCGCGGGCGACGCTCTCTCGGCTGGGGCGCCGCTTCAATGCCGGGGCCAGGGAGAGGGCGTGTCCGCTCTGGCCGGGCATGAATGCGGCACTGACCGTTTCAGGCGGGAAGCACGCGCGGTGATGAAGAGGGTTCGGGTTTGTCAGGAGCGGGTGTGGCAGCGGTCTGGACACCCGCAAACAAGAGATGTTGTATGTTAATATTGCTGCGTATATAATTAACAACGCAAATAATGTGCCAGTTGGACAAATATGATTGGAGATGGAGATGGAATTTTACATAAACACGGATATGCATGTCTATGCCTTTTGTTTTTTTGTGGGAACAAACTTGTATTACTCACGTAGCCAGGCTACACTCAGAGTTACAAAGTTCGACAATTCCATCAGGGCCTGAACCTAGCCAAACAGCGATACGGCCACTAGTCCTACCATAATGAGCTAAAGTATGACTGACAATGTTGTTGTTTCGTCGAACATGAGCAATACAAGTATTTCAGAGTGCCATGAGCAATCTAATCTCACGCACCAAAAAACCAAACCGAGATCTATGAAGATCTCCATTCCTAATCCTCGCCATATTTGTAGCTTCAAGGCAGTCGGTCTCGATATTGATATTTGGAGCTTAGACTCCCCATGTACTTTATTATATTAATATAATTTACCGTAGTATGATTGTTCTATGGTGTGTGGGTCAAAAAAAAGATTACTCCACTGCAATGCGAGCAACAAACCCTATTTGATGGCCAACAATTCTGCTTCCAGTGTGTTCACACAATAACACAAGCTTCTACATGAAGAGAAAATTATAGCACCCCCATGATCCTAGTATCATGCCTGTACTAGCAGTTCCGTTCTCTGGTAAGAAGAAACCATCCGTATTCAGTTTTACCCAGCCAACCTCAGATGCATGTCTATGTCTATGTCTATGTGTGTGTGTGCAATGACTCTCGCGACCTAGAAGCGGGAGCGTGTTTTTTATCGAGTTTTCTTTCTTGGTACGTTAAAAAATTGTCCGCCAGTTTTCGTTTCTTTTTTCTGGGAACGCGCGTATTCTATTTAAAACCACTGCTATGGAGAGAGTTTTTTACTCTATTGTATATATGGCCTCTTGTTTGATAGGGTTTCTCGCGTCTCGCTCTCTCACCCTCTCCATATCAAAACAAGATGACAATGTCCACTCTATCTCACTCCTCACCGGTGGTCACAGATCCAGCCGAATCCTTTCTGCTGCAGAAGGTGAGGAGGTGCAGCGTTGACGTTGTCACTGTCGGTGATGGAGGAAGCCGATGCGCCCCGTCCTCTCGGAGCCGGTGCTGGCGTGGACAAAGGTCCTCCGCACCCTTGTTCGCTGCCGTCGTGTGGGCAGATTCCGCCCACCTGCCTAAGCGACATCTCGCACACCTGAGGTATAACTTCTTGTACCGGTCTAACTCCCCAGGTCGCTGCATGCGGGTTTTCTTCTATGCGACTACTCCCCATCTCCCTATGTATAGTAGCTAGGGTTCGTCGGCTGGTCCAACATCACCTACTATTATAGAGGAAATGCCACTCAAAAAGTTGTCCTGATTTATGCCTCGGTGGAGGTATACATGTTGTTTCGACAAAAAGTACATGGTGGTTGTGCGGCCATTGTCCATATGCTCCTATTGCTGCTGCTAATCTAATACTATCACTGGTTAAATGAAGAAATGTTTTTTCTCGGTTATCCTGGTTTAGTTCCCATCAAGATAATCATGATGCTTCGGTTTGTTGGTGTACTTTTCATTAATTCTTATTGACAGTTGAGATGTCGTTGTTAATCTTGTACCACTGCCAAAACAAAGTAACAACACTATATCCCTTTTTTATATTTTTGCAAACAGCGATGCGTATCTCCATACCCGGGCATGTCTTCCTCAATTTTAGTGGAACCGCACAAAATTGGATGGCCATTGTTGTTACGCCTCACTGTCCTCTGCCACGTGGTTCTTCCTTCCTTGAGCTTGATTAATGAGAAGAAACAGAACACATTGAGGATTTGTCGAACTTCATAGGTTCCTCACCCAAACTTGATGCCAAATGGATGATGCATCACCACGATGACCTATCGATGCTCATGGTTGCGTCGGCTGGTGAAGCTGATCGATTTTCGATGAAAAACAAGCTGTCTTCCATCAGTGCTCTTTGCTTGTTACCCACAAAGATGATATCCTTCATCAGTTCACCTTGGTTGCGTTGGAGATGCATTCGTCTTTCACGTTGGTGCAATTTTATCACACAATTGGCTATGAACCAAATGTTTCCTCGAAGAAGGATCGACGTTGGTACTACGAGCATAAGTTTTGTATTGATTTCTAAGCCTTCTCACAACTTTCTCTTCAGCTCCCCTGTAATTTTATTTGTCCAGCTATTAACTTTGATTAAAAAATGGTGTGGACTAAAAACCCGAATGGACGTAGTAGCCCTCCATTTTTATTTACTCCGCATATTAGATTTGACTGAAGTCAAACTTTGTAAAGTTTGACCAAGTTTAGGCCGAACGCAACAAACCATAATTATTGAAAGAGGGCAAACTGTACATACTATCAAACATTTCTGATAATTGAAATTAAAATTCTTTATTTGTACACACTCTCACACGTTTTCGATAATTTGGCCCATGTGTGGTTGTTCACTTAAGAGAGAGTAGTGTACCGCACGCCCGAGACAGGAAGTGCGACCAGGACGCGTGGATCATTAGTTTATCAGAAGTAGTAGTTTTCTTCACTGGTACATTAAATTAAGAGTTTTGTTTTATACTTACACAATTTAAAAAGATTGTTATGGAGAGAATAAGAAAACCACTCCACTATATATTAGTAGTATACACGAGTACTGTATGGACGCAGCTTCATTGACTTAGTGCACCTGCCTTTGGGTTTATGACAGGTGGGCCCAAAATGTGGCTGGCCCACCTGTCATACAGCCAAAAGTAGGTGCAGTTAAGGCACCGGAGCTCAGTCCGTACTACAGTATATATGTAGTACTATATAAGCTGGAGCCTCAGCGCTTGTTCGCTAGAGTTTGCACTCACCACACTCTCAGCGCACTACATATATATACACCCGCTAGAGGCTCCGCGTTCCTTTGCTAGGGTTTCCTATATTCACAGTCTCTTCACCCAGTCACCCTCTTCACCAGATCTAAACAAGATTGCGTTGGCCTTTGTCTCTCTCTCTCCCCTCACAGCTGGTGAAGGAGGCGTCCGGATCCCGTCGCACCGGGAAGGGGAGGAGGTGCAGCGTTCACTCTATCGCCTTCGGCGAGGGAGGCAATCCACTGCCGGCTGCGTTGTTCTCTTTCACCCAGCGCCTGTGCGGTAGGGCCACCGACCCCTTCTTCCTTACTGTCATACGTAGTGTGGGTAGATCCGGCCTCCCGCCGCATGCCTTGCCACATCCCGACGACCCTAAGGTATAAGTTTCTTTGAAACCATCATTGCTCTAGCTGCATGCGGATCTTTTTCGATTCTGTAGTCGAATCTAGGTCGTGGTTCAAAGAGGAAAGAAGGGTGCGGTGGGGTGGAGCATGAATCTAGGACATGGTTCAATGAGGAAAGGAGAGAGGGAAGGTAGTATAGACTGGCTATCCAGCCGCTTTGTTGGTCGAAAAGGGAAAAGGGGGTAACCCAGTACACACATCTGTAAGGAACCAATCTCTTTGTTGAAAAGGGAAAGAAACTAGGGGGTCGGGTAGTTTGTGCAGGACTAGATTTGCTGCCCTCACATAGGAAAAAGGTCCAAAGAGAACAAATATGGGACCAACGCAGATATGCTGCTTGGCTCCATACTCTGCATCACCCATTTATACATGTGGACGCACATGGTGCTGTCATGTCCCATGTCCCATACAACTATTTTGTTGTTGTTAATCTAAGAATGCTGCTGGAAAATTGAAGCAATGCCACTGTTGAAAGTAAATTACATTCTTAACGAATGTTGTTTTAAGAGGATGTCTCTGTTAATATGCATCAATGCAACCGTTTTAGAAATGCTACTGTCCTACTTTGTTTTCCATCAAGATAAGTTAGATGCTTCTTTTTGTCGCCGTTTGTTTCATCCTCCTTTATTGGCCAGCAATTGTTTCCTTTTTTAATTTGCCTCTATTAAAATAGGGATATCTATTCGACTTGTTGCTATAGCAAACTTAAATGTCACACGGTGACTTTGCTTGATTTCAGTGCAACTGCACAAAACGAGATTGGATTTCCTATCTGTGTTAGCAGATTCGTAGGTGATCTTGTGTGCGTCATGACAGGTTGGTACCTGCCTTCATCCACATGATCGTGTAGTGTCACTACAAGAAATATGTCAACTTGTGACCAGCACTATTGGTCACTGAATGGTCACTGTTTTCAATTTGTGACCTTTTTGTGACCAAAAACATAAGGTCAAAAGCTGGCGGTCATAAACTGACTATAGCGACCTTTCTTCTGGAATGGTCGTAGACGTTTATGACCAAAATACGTCTACTATGGCGTTTTGGTCACTAGCAACCTCTCAAGGCCACGTAGGCATCCAGCGTGGCAATCTGATGTGGCACAAGATTCAGCCCGGTCCAATTCGATTTTCTACATGGGCCTAGCCCAACAATTCGGCCTTTTTACTGTATATTTTCTCTAGCTACATGGGCCTGGCCCAATAATTTGGCCTTTTTTTATATTTTGGGCCATGGCCTTTTTAGTTTTTCAGTATATATTTTTTAATCTGGTCCCACAAGTCAGATGGGTCCCACTTGTCATAATCTCCTATATTGGTCCCACCTGTAAAAAATGTGAGCATTGTTTAGATTATTTTCACAAATGGGCCCACTAATCAGGTTTCCATTTCACATGTCTTTAAATCACACAAATAATCAATATTTTAAATAGAACAGAAAAAATGTAGAATTTCTTAGGCCTGGAGCTCCTGTACATAGTCTATTACAATCTGTGCATAGTCTATTACAACCCAGATATGCCTACTATTACAGTACTATAATATTTACAGTTTATTACAGTCAAACAGAACAAATCTTTGCTGCTAGGGCTACACGCCGCTTCGAACTTGAAATTTCCTAGGCCTGGAGCTCCTGTAAAAGGGTGAACACAAAGGCATTAGAGTACCATCTTCATTCCTGGAGTAGATATTCAAACCTCCAGGTTTAGTGTATAGACAATCTAGAAAATATATATTTAACAAGTTTATATGCTAGTACAAAATCACCATCATTAACAAGTTTATATGGGAATGAAGACAATCATCAGTACTAGATTAAACACAATGCTATCTTCATATTAGCAAACAGAATATCTCATTTTCATATTCTCAATAAGCAAGTACAGTCTGCTTCAACCCATGTTCTAAAAAAGATGTTTATCCTAGCTTAATACAAAATGAGCAGTTGCAATTCTAGAAACAATCTGAGAACACAGTCCTCTCGGTTTGAACGAGACAGAGAACTAAACCCAAACCAGATCAGCACACGGAATTCACAAGGAAACTCATCGCAGCAACAATTCGAACGAACAGCACAAGACAGAGGCGGACAGGTGGCGGAACGGGACCAAGGCGCTTACCACGGAGACCTGCCTATGTCAGGGTGCTTCTCCTTGTACTCCTTCCTGAAGTTGTTCCTGTGAAGACGAAACACGCACCAAATCCTTGGTCAGGACGCGACTCCACACCACAGAAGCAACATCAATAGAACCAGGAACCAAGACTGGGACTCACATGAAGATGAAGAAGGCACTCGGGGGAGCTTGGGCTTGTTGGGGTCCTTCCCGGCCTTGCTCTTCTTCACCGCGAGCCTGCACCACCACAACATAAACAACAGCAGCAAACCAAACCGAGTCAGAACCCAACAAGAAACAACAGCAGCCACCACGGGAAACAAAAACGAGATGGGAAGACGAGGGAGGGAGGGGTCGGGGCACTGACCTGGAGTCGCCAGCGCGGGAGCCCATCTTTGTTACTATGTTAAAGAAAGTTGATTTGCCAACATTGGGTAACCCGACCTGCATGAAACGTCAATATAAACTTCATATCTCCTCTTATTCCTCAATAGTAAACATCAATAGCAAACTACTATGTTAAAGAAAATAAGATGATGGTTCTGGAAATAGTAAACTTGCAAGAAAATAAGACCACAAACACACTATTGCATTCACAGTTATTAGTAAAGCAGCGATCAAAACTAGTGATAATGCACAAGCAACTTTTGCATATGTCTATACGATCAAACATTACAGAAGTATAATTGTTATTCTCATCTCACTACACAAGTGGCTCTATGAACATTCCAGACACAATACTGAACATGCGAGGAAAAACTATAAAGAAGATATTTTACAGATTTACTGTGACATATTTACCCTACATGTGAAATATTTTTCAATAAATGAACTCGTCTAAGAGGACATGACACAATATCTACTCGTCAAAGAGGACATGGCACAATATCTACCAGCTACAAATCCCAGGAAATATCTACTAGCACAGTTAACCAGAACAATTACAAACAGCGGAGGAAATCATGAATGTGTAAATGCATGAATGGTTCTTTAGATCAACTTCAAAGCTAGCAGCAAGCATGTTTAGAAAACTTAACACATTAGTAATATTGACAGCATCACAAGAACAAGAATTCATACAAGGAATTCCTAAACAAGCAGCAACCACTGAAATTGCAACCGTAATACTCTGAATAGAAATGTGTCACTATGCTATACATCATGTAGGTGGAGGTGCTCTGCAGGTGATCTGCTGCAACAAATGCGAACTGGTGCTCTGCTGCCACCCAGGAAGCTATACTAGAGTACAAATGGTTGTATACATTGAATTCTTTAGCAAACAGCAAAAAACACTGAAAATGCAACCATAATACTCTTCATAGTCAGTCATTAATCATCCGAAATGAGGGACACTCAAATTCAAGCACCAATCAAATTTGAAGCGCCCATCCAAGTTCAGGAGCAGCCCAGATTTGCAACATAGATAGAGGCATCAATTTCTCAGATAGTACTAAAGATATGCATACTGGAATCCAAAAGGGGGGTGCTAGAAGGGGTGGGGGGAAGATACCTGGAGGGGCGACTCCGGTGGAAGGTGGTGCGGGGCGAGGTGAGCTGGGGATGAACGGAGCAGGTGTGGAGGGATGCGCTGGAGGCGGAGGATGACGAGGCCGTCGGCGAGACCCACTGCGGACGGCGCGTATGGGGACGGCGGAGGCGGTTGGGCTCGGCGGCGAGTTGGATCTGGGCGGCGGCGAGGTGGAGGTCGCGGACGAGCCGGGTAGCGGCGGCGGCGAATGGCAAAGGAGGTAGCAGCACCGCCCACCTCCCTTGTCGTCGGCGCTAGGCCCGCCCGCGCCATGCCCGACCTCCAGAAAATCGACAGGGGGCAAAACCCTAGCCACGGGTGAGGTTGCGGGCTTGCACTAGAGGGTGCGAGAGACGAATCTGACGGGAGGGGAAGAAGGAGTTATACGAGGGGAGCCCGGGGGTGTGCTGCGCGCCGGTGAGAGCCGCCTCAACTCGCCGGAATCGAGTGGAGCAGAGGAGTCGCGGGAGGGAGAGAGAGAGGGCTCGCGGGGGAGAAGGGCTCACGGTGAGGGAAGGGGATGGGAGAGAGGAGGAGGGCGTGGGGGAGGCCATGGCCGTCGGGGAGCTCGGATGGAGGGAGGTGGAAGCGTCGATCTGGAAAGGAGGAGGTGGCGGCAGTGATCTGGAAGGGAGGAGGAGATGGCGGCGAGGAGATGGGGACGAGTGAGGAAGGGGGCGACGGGGGGAGGGGATCTGAGCTAGGGTTTGGGCTGCGGGTGAGGGGTATCTCCTTTTCTTTTTTTTTCTTTCTTCTTTTCTGTAGATAGATGGATGGATGGATGTGGGATGGAGAGATGGATGGATGGACACCATGTCATCGATCCGTGGACAGAGTTATGATTGGTTCAGAAAATCAGTGATGTAAAATAGTTTTCAAATACTAAAAATAGAGGGATTTAATGAAGTAGCTATCAAAAATATTTTGTAAAAGGGCATCACACAAACTTTCACTAGAGTTAGACCACATTTTATGGATTAGGACCAATTTGTATGCATTTTTCATATTTCTAGCTATTTTTAATCATTTTTTGAGTGGCAAAAATGTTTTTTTATGAAGAACCTACCAAATAATTGTTGCAAAATTGCAGAAAATAAATTTTCTAAAATATTAGGCCATATTTAATGCACAATTGACAAAATGGTTGGATGTCAAAAGTTTTCATCCACCTCTCGTGAAAAAGACAAATTTCTGCCGGTTCAGTTGGAAGCGGGTTAAATTTGAACTGCAGCTGCCTCATAGTTTGCTCTTTATTTTAAAAAAATCATTTTTAGGTACAAAAGTATCTATTTAATCAGAGAAACACCAAAAAAATTCCAAGATTCAACCACTAGCTAGGAACGGTCATTCCCGCCGTTCTGACCGCATTTTGAAACAGGCATAAAAAATTCAAAAAAAATCAAAAAATTGGAAAACCTTCGCATTGTTTCATCATATTTGGCCAAGTTACCGGCAAAAATTATAAACTTGTAATACAACAATTATTTTAAAAAAGTGTTCTCAGAAATGAGCTATCATGCATGAAGATTCATGGCTTTCAAGCCAAATGATCAATCTTATGGCCACATTCATGGCATAGTTTGTTCAAATGATCTCATATTGTGCACAAGGGTGCATATTGAAATTCCAAACAATGTTTCCTAAGGGAGTTTTCATTTTCTTTGCACGGAAAATTCATTTTCCATTTTTCGAGTGCCCGAAATGAGGTTTTTTTGTGAAGGGCCTACCAAATAATTGTTGCAAAATTGCACCAAATAAATTTTCTAAAATATTAGGCCATATTTAGTGCACAATTGACCAAATGGTTGGGTGTCAAAAGTTTTGATCCACCTCTCGTGAAAAAGACAAATTCCTGCCGATTCAGCAGGAAGCGGGTCAAATTTGAACTGTAGCTACCTCGTAGTTTGCTCTTTATTTTTTCCAAAAATCATTTCTAGGTACATAAGTATCTATTTAATCATAGAAATACCAAAAAAATTCAAGATTCAACCACTATCTAGGAACGGTCATTGCCACCGTTTTGACCGCATTTTGAAACGGGCATAAAAAATTCAAAAAAAAATTAAAAAATTGGAAAACCTTCGCATTGTTTCATCATATCTAGCCAAGTTACTGGCAAAAGTTATAAACTTGTAATACGACAATTATTTTAAAAAAGTGTTCTCAGAAATGAGCTATCATGCGTGAAGATTCACGGCTTTCAAGCCAAATGATCAATCTTATGGCCGCATTCATGGCATAGTTTGTTCAAATGATCTCATATTGTGCACAAGGGTGCATCTTGGAATTCCAAACAATGTTTCCTAAGGGAGTTTTCATTTTCTTTGCACGGAAAATTCATTTTCCATTTTTTGAGTGCCCGAGATGAGGTTTTTTTGTGAAGGGCCTACCAAATAATTGTTGCAAAATTGCACCAAATCAACTTTCTAAAATATTAGGACATATTTAATGCACAATTTACCAAATGGTTGGGTGTCAAAAGTTTTGATCCACCTCTCGTGAAAAAGACAAATTCCTGCCGATTCAGTAGGAAGCGGGTCAAATTTGAACTGTAGCTACCTCGTAGTTTGCTCTTTATTTTTTCCAAAAATCACTTCTAGGTACATAAGTATCTATTTAATCAGAGAAACACCAAAAAAATTTCAAGATTCAACCACTAGCTAGGAACGGTCATTCCCGCCGTTTTGACCGCATTTTGAAACGGGCATAAAAAGTTCAAAAAAATCAAAAAATTGGGAAACCTTCGCATTGTGTCATTATATATGGCCAAGTTCCTAGGAAAAATAATAAACTTGTAATACGGCAATTCTTTTAAAAAAGTGTTCTCAGAAATGAGCTGTCATGCGTGAAGATTCATGACTTTCAAGCCAAATGTTCAATCTTATGGCCACATTCATGGCATAGTTTGTTCAAATGATCTCATATTGTGCACAAGGGTGCATCTTGGAATTCCAAACAATGTTTCCTAAGGAAGTTTTCATTTTCTTTGCACGAAAAATTCATTTTCCATTTTTCCGAGTGCCCAAAATGAGTTTTTTTGTGAAGGACCTACCATATATTTGTTGCAAAATCGGACCTAATCAATTTTATAAAATACTAGGACATATATAATGCACAATTGACAAAATGGTTTGGTGTCAAAAGTTTTGATCCACCTCTGGTGAAAAAGACAAATTCCCGCCGATTCAGTAGGAAGCGGGTCAAATTTGAACTGCAGCTGCCTCATAGTTTCCTATTTATTTTTTCCAAAAATCATTTATAGTTACATAAGTACCTATTTAATCATAAATACATGGTTTGGTGGCGATACGTCGAGGTTTGGGCGGTGGCCGAGGCCCCCAACTCTAGAACGCGTAAACTCGCATGCCCGCCGCGTGGTCACCGCGTGACCGTGGCGTTGCCATGTGTTCTGGGCAGCCTAGGCATGTCTAGTGGGTTTGGCACTCCCCAGGTAGGTGCTAGGAAGAAAATCACAACATAAGATTCTCACGAGGAGACCGATCGATGCTCAAACATGAATAAGTAGCCAAGTGTTTGATTAGCGGTACGAGAAATGCACATGGCCAATGGGCGTGAGTTTTGGCTGAGGATGATCATCTACTAAGGAGAATGTCTTCACAAATTTTTAGCTCAAAAGGAGGATCCTAGGTGGTACTTGCTTTGCAAAGTACCACATTGGACAAAAATATGAATGTTGAAGATGGGCTCAAAATAATGAATGGATTGAGCTGAAATTTGGTGGAGGATGGTTATTTGGGCATAGGAAAGTATTGTAGAAAATTGATTCCATTTGGACATGCGAAAGTTGTACTTCCTTCACAATGCTCTTCTATGGACAAAAACTTGGGAAAACTAGTGAGAGAGATTGGATGAATGAAATGAGCTAAAAATTGGTGTAGGTAAGCTACATAGGTATGGTCATGTGCTGGTAAATTTTCAGATCATTTGGGTAAGCCTAGCTAGTACTTACTTCACAAAGCTTCTCTCGAGGTAGAAAGTTTGGAAATTTCCTGAGAAAGATTTACTAGGAAAATTGAGCTGAATATTATCATGTGGCAATGATTTGGGTATGGAAGAGTGCCCGAAAAGTTTGAGGGTAATAGGAGGGGTCTATATAACACTTTCTTTGCAACGTGCCAATTTGGCCATAAAATATAAATTGAACCTGGGATCACATAGATGATTTGACTTAGCTGCAATTTGGAGGAGGGGGATAATTTGGGCATATGAAGGAACTGTATAAATTTCATGTCTTTTCGAGATATAAAAAAGATACTTCCTTCACAATGCTTCTAGGTGGACAAAAACTTTGGAAATTTGCCGAGGAAGATTTGCTAGGCAAATGGAGCTGAATTTTGTCATGCGGTAATGATTTGGATAGGAAAGAGTGCCCAAAAATTCCAAGGGCAATCAAGAATATATAAATAGCACTTCCTTCATAAAGTGTTGTTGTGAACAGAATAGGAAAATGAATATTGTTGAATTAGTTTTGAACTAGGCAAGGAAGGATTTTTACATATTTGATGAAGACATGACCCAAATAATTTATGAGATTTTTTTGGGAATTTTGGGAATGACAGAAATATAGGTTGCTTCACAACCTAGGGAAAAAACTGCCACATGGACATGACACATAGGCAAAACTGATGAGGTGGCGCCTAGTCATAGCAACCCACCACAATTTACAAGGTTATGACCATCTATATTGGTCATGATCAGCTAGAAATAAGGCAGCAGACCAGTGTTATCTACTTTATGACCATTTCGTGTAAGGAAATTACGACCTTTCTGACCAAAATGGTCGTTATAGTTTAGGGTTTGGAGCCCCCCGAACAGCTTTTGACCAATTGGTCTGAAATGGTCATAGATCTATGACCAATTCTTCCAGGGTCACTGATAGAAGGTCACTAGTTGACATATTTCTTGTAGTGTGTGTTTTGAGTTGTTGTGCTACTTGTATTGGTACTGTTTTAAATAAATGTTGAATTGAAGCTATTGTATTGCTCTCTTTTCCCATTAAGTAGTGAACAAAAAAGGTACCAACCCAGACATGATGTTTGTTGCTTTGCTACAACAAACTCTGCATCACCCCCTTTATAAGTAGATGGAAGCACATGGTGTTGTTGCGCCCACTCTCCCCTGGAACTGTTTATGCTTTTCTTAATCTAATGCCGCTAGTAAAATTAAGCAATGCCACTCTTAGAATTAACTACTTAACTATTTGAAGAGAATTTCTCTATTAATATGAATCAATGCAACCGTTTTAGAAATGCTACTGTCCTATACTTTGTTTTCCATCAAGACCAGGTAGATGCTTCTTTTTGTGGCTGCATGTCTCATCCTCCTTTATTGGCCAGTAATTGTTTCCTTTTTTGTCTCTGTTAAAATAGGGATATCTATTCAACTTGTTGCTATAGCAAACTTAAATGTCACACCGGCAACTTTGCTTGATTTCAGTGCAACTACACAAAACGAGATTGGATTTCCTATTCGTGTTGGTAGATTCGTATTTTATGTTGGTTGTCTCATGAAAGGTTAGTACAGGACTTCATCCACATGATTGTGCAGTGTGCTTTGAGATATTGTGCTACTTGTATTGGTAATGTTTTAAATAAATGTTGAATTGAAGCTATTGTATTGCTCTCTTTTCCCGTTAAGTAGTGAACAAAAATGGTACCAACCGGACATGATGCTTGTTGCTTTGTTACAACAAACTCTGCATCACCCCCTTTATAAGTAGATGGAAGCACATGGTGTTGTTGCACCCACTCTCCCCTAGAACTATTTATGCTTTTTGTTAATCTAATGCTGCTAGTAAAATTAAGCAATGCCACTCTCAGAATTAACTACTGAATCTTAGTTCAAAACTGCAACACTTGTTAGGGATTGACGGAATTACTATTTTTGTGGCCGCATGTTTCATTCTCCTTTATTTTGCCAGTAATTGATTCCTTTTTTGCCTCTGTTAAAACAGGTATATTTATTCAACTTGTTGCTATTGCGACACTTTGCTTCGCTACGCGAAACACTTATGTTTTAAGAGTGTTTTGTGCAGTTCAACTTGAATGGCACACAGGCAACTTTGCTTAATTTTGGTGGAACTACACAAAAGGAGATCATGGATTTTCATATATGTGTTGGGATTTCTTTCAAGTCCTCCACGCGATTTGTTTCAAATCTTGGTCAAGAAAGGTCAGTACCGACTTTCATCCACATGATGCTGCAGTGTTCTTTGAGATGTTGTGCTACTTGTATTTACTGTTTTGGATAAATGTTGAATTGAAGCTATTGAATTGCTGTCTTTTACCATTGAGTGGGCAAAAATTGTTCCAACCCAGACATGATGCTTGTTTCTTTGTTACAACAAAACTCTGCATCACCCCCTTTATAAGTAGATGGAAGCACATGGTGTTGTTGCGCCCACTCTCCCCTGCAATTGTTTATGCTTTTTTTAATCTAATGCCGCAGGTAAAATTAAGCAATGCCACTCTCAGAAATAACTACTGAATCTTAGTTCAAAACTGCAACACTTGTTAGGAATTGGCGGGATTACCATATTTGTGGCCGCATGTTTCATCCTCCTTTATTGGCCAATAATTGATTCCTTTTTGCCTCTGTTAAAACAGGGATATCTATTCAACTTGTTGCTATTGTAGACCGGATTTCCATATATGTGTTGAGATCTCTTTTAGGTATTCCTCACGAGTTGTTTCAAATTTTGGTCTTGAAAGGTCAGTACTGACTTTCCTCAGTATTAACTACTGAATCTTTGTTCAAAACTTCAACACTTGTTAGGGATCGGCAGGAGTACCATTTCTGTTAGGGATCGGCCGGAGTACATGTTTAAGAAATGTATTGTTCAGATAATGTCTCTGTTATTATATATCAGTTACAGTGTTTTACAAATGGTACTATCCTGCTTTGTAGTTCTTTCTACATGTTTAACCAAGGTATTGTTAAGATAATGTCTCGGTTAAAATGAATCAGTCACATTGTTTTAGGAATGGTACTTTTCTGCTTTGTCGTTCTTTATACATGTTGAAACAAGGCATTGTTAAGATAATGTCTCAGTTAATATGAATGAATCACACTAATGGAGAATTGCTACTCTCTTTCTTTGTTTCCCACTAAGATAAGGTAGATCAGTAGATGTTTTTCTTCTGGGAGTACAAGTCATCAACCGTTATTTGTCAGTAATTGTTTCCCTTATACCTATTGTGCTTACAGGGATATCAAAATTAAAGCTCAGTTTTATTCTGACTTTGATTTTAGTTGAACTGCACAAAAGGAGCCAATGTGTCTAAGGCAAACTACTGCATTAGTGGGTCCAGTTGGTTTTACCACTTTGCAGAAAGAAGCAGTCACTGTTTGTGCTACATTACAGAAGGAATGATCGAGAAGCTTTACAGAGTATTAGTAGACGCTGGTGACATGACTAGTCTACAGAGAGCATAGGCAACTCTACAACACGTGGAGTGCACTATGCAAAAAGTGCCCAAACAAGTATAAGAAGCCATGACAGGACTCCAAGTCTGTCAATGTCATTCTAAGCAACAATGATGGGGCATCTGGGTATGGTAATATGTTTACCATACTTTCAGTTTGTTAGTCCACCGATTGGTGGGTTGACACTGGGGCCAATATTCATGTGTGTGCTGATGTGTCTTTGTTTTCTTACAGCATATAAATACGAAATCCACAGGGATGTCAGCTGATTTTAGTGGAACTGCACAAAATGTTCAGATGGTTCATGTCCTCCACAATACTTCATAATGCACAATGCATCGAATGGTTCTCTAATCATTCATCGTCACCTTGAGCCACCGAACTATCAGATGACAAACTGATGACAAACCCTGTCCGTTCCATAATTATAGGCATTACATATTTTGAATGGGAAAATCTTGTCAAAGTTTAATCATTTATGTTAGCAAGAAGACATTAGTTTAATATATTGGAATTGGAAAACCTTGTCAAATTTTGCTCATTGATGTTAGCCAGAAGACATGCATTTGATATTTTTGAGTGGGACACCATTTGTTGTGAGCAACGTCGATCAGTTTTTCCTATTCTTGTCTTCAGTTCAGAAGTAAATATTTACTCTGCTGAGATGCATAGTCACATGAATGTTGATTTATGTAAGGTATTTTAAGAGTTTTTTTGGAATGTTGTCTATGTAATGCCAGACCTTGTGAGTTTGATTGCAAAGTTGAGCTTGGAATGCTGTGGCATGCGGCATCATGAGCTGTTCACCATGCCTCCTGAGAATAATGCTTCATATTGTTTTGCATGTTGAGCTAATGCCTGTGATTTTCATATTAAGAAGATCATCCTCTTCTGTTGTTTCTGTGCTTAAGAAGTTCATTGTCTTATGTTTCATTCATAGCCTATACGGCAACTCGGGTAGGTTAGAGGTGAAACCATATGTTCTTCCAACAAACTCATCATCTTAGGCCGTGATTGGATCGTCGTTTTCCAACCAAAACCGCTTGTAAATAAAAGCAGATGGTCTCGGGCGAAGCGTTTGGTTGGTCGATTTTGACTAGTAAAATATACACTGGTCTCTCAAATTACACGTGTAACTCACCGGTTTTCATTATAGACCTCGGGCCCTCGGTTTCATTATGCATGTATTTTATGCGTTGTTTCCGATGACGAGTAAATTACACTTATATCTTAATACAGGTGTGAAATAAACCAGAGCTCCCAAGCGCTGCCTTACTGTTTCATGTCGTCTCAGTCTCTCGAACATGCTCATAGGTGTCCGATGATCCTGGCTTCGTGAATGAGAAGCGGGCGCTGTATCAGACCATCCGTAGGGCCCGCGAGGCCCTCTCTGTCGTCCTTCGAGTTGTTGCGCTCGCCGTGGCGCCAGGCATTGTCAACATGGTCAACGAACATGAGGATTCAGGAGATGACTTTATTTTGACTGGATGACAGTAGGGACCCACTAGGGCCATAGCCGTGCGTACGCAAGTGCCTCCTTATTATGTACAACTATATATTTTTTGCTTCCTCCTGGTTTCCTGACATCATGGTCCCACACCATTGTCAACCTATGTATTCAATAAACGAGAGAATTGCACAAGGATAGGCCGATAGCTGGGACCAAGCAGCTCAAGCAGTATTTGTGTTTTTGAGGTGTGAGCACTGCGGAGTTTCTCTTGAGCGATATTTTCGTTGTTGTTCAGAGGAGAGCAGGGTGTTAACTTGGCGGGATGTGGCCCGTCTAGCCCAGGCTAGATATCTAGCCCAGATATTAAATTTTTTCAAGCTGAAAATGGCTATCCTAGCTATACTTTTTTTGAGGAATACCCAGGCAAGGTCAACTTGTTATTCTCCGCCCCGCTGGGCTGCAAATCTTTCCTAAGAGGGATGCATTAGGCTTAACAAGAAAATGGGCTTTAAGAAATAATAAATGGGATGTAATTATAAAAACTGGGCTGTAACTATAAAAAAATGCACCAAACACGTAATTAGTTTATAAAATATTATTTTTGGATTTTGGAAATTTTAATTTCATTAATTGTTGCGCGCGCAATGTTTCGTTGTATTTTTACGTAAGACAAATTTATACTGACATTGTATTTAATATGACTAGAAATTTGGGATAATAATGTTTCGAATCCCATCAAAATGTGGGAAATTTTATTCACTTCTGTTTTGACCGTTTGGTTGAAATTATTAATCATTGTCCTAGCTAGAAAATGGGATGTATTTTTAACAAACTGTAAATGGGCTGTAGTAAATTCCATTAGAATTGAAAAATGGGTTGTACACTCTTACAAATCTCAAATGGGCTATAAGTTCTCTGCCACACACTTGTGGGCCTACTAAGTTGACGCATCCCCTAAAAAAAATAAGTTAACGCGTATGCAAGGCTTTATCAACTTATAGTTAACACACTATTCTAGCAACAGTGGCCGTTGGATGTCCATCCAACGGATGTCGTGCTTCTTTTTCAATCTCGGATATTCTAGCTTCATCCGCCCAAAAAATGATTCCTCTCCCTAACATCTGGGGCGCACCGTTTCGGAGGATGACCTATCTGAGGGAGTCCTAGACTAAGGGGTCCTTGGGCATCCGGCCAGCTAGCCATGGGCCGGACTGATGGGCTGTGAAGATACGAAGACCAAAGACTGCACCCGTGTCCGGAGGGGACTCTCCTTGGCGTGGAAGGCAAGCTTGGCGACCAATATGTAGATTCCTTTCTTTGTAACCGACCTTGTGTAACCCTAGATCCTCCCGGTGCTTATATAAACCGGAGGACTTAGTCCAGAAAGGACAGATACTCATTATCATAGTCATAGAGGCTATACTTCTAGGGTTTAGCCATTACGATCTCGTGGTAGATCAACTCTTGTAATAATCATATTCATCAATATCAATCAAGCAGGACGTAGGGTATTACCTCCATAGAGAGGCCCCGAACCTGGGTAAACATCGTGTCCCCTGTCTCCTGTTACCATCGACTTTAGATGCACAGTTCGGGACCCCCTACCCGAGATCCACCGGTTTTGACACCGACAATGGTGCTTTCATTGAGAGTTACACTATGCCGTCCTCAAAAGGTTCGATGGCCCCTTCAATTGTCAACAATGACGTTGTCCAAGGAGAAACTTTCCTCCCCGAACAGATTTTCGTGTTCGGCGGCTTCCCACTGCGGGCCAACTCGTTTGGCCATCTAGAGCAGATCAATAGCTACGCCCCTGGCCACCATGTCAGATTTGGGAGCTTGAACTACGTCGCGGACATCCCTGGAGATCTGATCTTCGCTGGATTCGAGACCGCGGCGATCGCTCCTGGTCAGCTCAATGAAGATGACCTAAATCTGTCATCGGGTCATATTCAGGAGATAGCTCCTGTAACTGCTTTGGCCTGAGGCCACAGATTCCCCAGCGGTGGAGCCGCACATGGACTTAAACTCACACAATATTTTTGTCACCGGAAGCCCGGACTCGTCTCCGGGTGTAAGTTCCGAACCATGTGAGTCCACGGATGCCGAACTTGATCGTTTATTGATCTTCAAGTTCTGCGTCGCAGACATCTTCCAGCACTCACCCTTGGGCGGCATGCTAAGCTCATTAAAGAACATGTCCTTGGCAAGGGACTCATAGCCGAACTATATCCGGTTCGAACTAGAAGCTGATGACAGGGAATTTCGCTCCCCACCTGCCACCCACTTTATAGGCACTGTCGAAGACTTAACCAACATGCTCGATTACGGTTCCGATGACATCGACGGTATGGATGACGATGCCAGAGCAGAAGAGGCCCAGGACCCGCCGTTCATCGGACGCTGGACGGCCACTTCCTCGTACGATGTGTACATTGTGGATACACCGAAGGAGAATAGCGGCGATGGCAAAGAAGACCCAGTTGAGGACAAACCTCCTTAGATACAATCGAAACGCCAGCGTCAGCGGCGCCCCTCTAAGTCACACCGTAGTAAAGATAGCAACACCGACACAGGAGAAGATAACACTCCGGAAGGTGCCGAAGACGACGAAGACCCCATTGACGCAGCTACCGAACGGGATGAACGAGAAGATAACACTCCGAAAGGTTAGCCCTAGTAGACAGGCCACGCACGAGGACTCGGAGGACAGTAATTATCTTCCGCTCTCCGAGGATGAGGCGAGCCTCGGCACCGAAGATTTCATCATGCCTGAGGAACCTCTTGAGCAAGAGCACTTCAAGCGCCAGCTAATAGCCACTGCAAGGAGCCTGAAAAAGAAGCAGCAGCAGCTTCAAGCTGACCAAGATCTGCTCAACGATAAATGGACCGATGTCCTAGCAGCCAAAGAATACGGCCTCAAGCGCCTGGCCAAAAGCTACCCGAAGCGCAAATTACTACCTCAGTTCGACGACGAGGTGCCGAAACACATACCACCATCACGCAATGCGGCTGACCGACCACCACGTGGACGGGGCAAAGTGCCAACTCAAGCCGAACACCAGCCCACCCTGCGTCCTCACAAAGCAGAGGTAAATCAGCTCACGGTCATACATATGACCTTCGACATGACCTGAACAATAAAGTAGGATATACCTGATCGATTTATGGATCGCGAGGACGTTCCTCGACACGTAATTATGGCTACCTATCCGGACGTGACAAACCTAGTCCCCCCCGAGCCGACAACCGCAGATGGACTCCACCGGAGCTACGTCGTGACACGACCCGATATAGAGGCACCGCACACCCTCTTTGCTTCACCGATGAAGTAATGGACCATGAATTCCCCGAAGGGTTCAAACCCGTTAACATTGAATCATACGACGAAACAACCGACCCCGCGGTATGGATCAAGGATTTTATTCTCCATATCCACATGGCCCATGGAGATGATCTCCACGCTATCAAATACCTCCCACTAAAGCTCAAAGGGCCAGCTCGGCACTGGTTAAATAGCATGCCTGAAAATTCTATCAGCAGCCGTGAGCACTTGGAAGAGGCCTTCCTCGACAACTTCCAAGGTACATATGTCTGGACACCAGACGCCGATGATTTAAGCCACATAGTCCAACAACCTGGAGAGTCAGCTAGGAAATTTTGGACTAGGTTCCTAACCAAGAAGAACTAGATCGACGACTGTCCGGATGCCGAAGCCCTAGCGGCCTTTGAACAGAGCATCCGCGACGAATGGCTCGCCCGCCACCTCGGCCAAGAAAAGCCGAAATCTATGGCAGCCCTCACGGCACTCATGACCCGCTTTTGCGCGGGTGAGGATAGTTTGTTGGCTCGTAGCAAAAACACAGCCAGCGAGGCAGGCCCCTCTGGAGTTAAGAACCGCAACGGCAAGCTCCAATGTAGCAAACACAAACGCTGAAGCAATGACGACAACATCGATGACACTGCTGTCAATGTCGGATTCAGCGTCTCGAAGTACAGTCAGTGGAAAAAGCCGTATAAAAGAAACAATCAGGGACCATCCAGCATAGACCGCATACTCGACCGTCCGTGCCAAATCCATGGCACCCCAGACAAACCAGCCAACCATACCAACAGAGATTGCTGGGTTTTTAAGCAAGCCGACAAGTTAAATGCCGAAAACAAGGAAAAGGGATCGTAGAGCGAGGACGATGATGAGGAGCCCCTGCAGCCAAGCATAGGGGGACAGAAGAAGTTTCCCCCTCGGGTCAAAACGCTGAACATGATATATGCTACACACATCCCCAAGGGGAGCGCAAGCGCGCACTTAGGGACGTCTATGCGATAGAGCCAGTCGCCCCAAAATTCAATCCATGGTCATCGTGCCTGATCACTTTTGATCGTCGGGATCATCCGACCAGTATCCGACATGGCGGATCAGCCACAGTAGTCCTAGACCCAATCATTGATGGATTCCACCTAACGCGAGTCCTCATGGATGGTGGCAGCGGCCTCAATCTACTCTATCAGGATACAATGCGCAAAATGGGCATTAACCCATCACGGGTCAAGCCCACAAGGACGACCTTTAAAAGAGTCATATCAGGCGTAAAGGCCCGCTATACGGGCTCAATCACACTAGAAGTTGTCTTTGGATCTCCGGACAACTTCCGAAGCGAGGAGTTAATCTTTGACATCGTCCCCTTTCGCAGCGGCTATCACGCACTGCTCGGACGAACCGCATTCGCTCGATTCAATGTGGTACCCCACTACGCTTATCTCAAGCTCAAGATGCCTGGTCCACGTGGCATCATAACAATCAATGGAAATACGGAACGCTCCCTCCGTACCGAGGAGCACACAACGGCCTTAGCAGCAGAAATACAGTGCGGCCTTTTCCAGCAGAACCTTAGTTCATCGGCCAAGCCCCCAGACACCATTAAAAGAGTTCGGACTATTCTGCAGCAAGACAGCTCTGCTCGTCAAGAGCTTAACTAGCAACTTGACCTCCCTCCCGATCCTGATCAAACAGCGGCATTCGTACCACGCGTACATAAATACGCACTCAAAATCCCATGGGTATCGACGAAGGCATAGTGCGGCTCGACCGACCCTAGGATTCGCACACTTTTACTTTTCCTTTTCATTTTGGGTTTTTCTCTTTTCAAGGTTTCTCCTGACAACCCGTTGGTCAGATACACCAAGGAGGCAAGGAGCTTTGGCGTACAAGGGAATCCCCAGGTGGTCTCTGCTAACGATTGCTATACCTGTTTTACATACCCGCACGTAGCTCACTCTTGGTCATGCCATGTTAAATAGCCTTACTTGCTTATTGCATTACTTGTACAAGTACGCCTCGACGTACTAATCACATTAAAAATGGTAAAAAAAATTACCTTCTGTTTTTTAAGCCAGCCTCTTTTTTTCAAAAAACTGAAGAAGTGATAGCTAAGTACTCTAAGTTACTGAACAAAGAGAGAACAATGAATTAAGGAAAAAAAGTGATGGCTAAAAAGGATAGTGAAATCTGAACAAAAGATGGGGACTAAACAGTTACCAACTTTATGCACATACGCTAACTCGGTTTTATCAAGAATTCTTGTAAAGTATGACAAGCTTTTTAAACTAAAATTTCTAAAAACTGATCCTAAAACTGAGAAAAATGTCTGAAGATTAGCACATAGCTAAACTCTCATGACTGAACACTGACAAGACTAAGGACTAGTAATTAAAACTCAGAAGCTCAATAAATGGTAGCGTCAGCTTATTAATTAATTTTCCCTTTTTCCTTACATTTGTATCTATTACTCATTGCACCCGTACATTCTGGTACGTATTACTTCGCCAGGGGCTTCATCGCGCCCCGCAATACGGCAACAAAGTCCGAACACTTTTTACAGTACAGTTCGGCACCCCGAACTTATAGCATTATATGCATCGGCTCTGAATCATGTCTTTGGTCAATAGTTGGGTTGCTCGACTCCTGTGGTTACTACCTTACGTTCCACTATATCGGCTAGGGGAGTAAAGGGAGAACTACTGCGATTGTGTCCCGGTTCTTCCAGGCGAGCACCTCAGTAGAGAAAGTAGAAAACTGACTGTCATGATGCAGTGAGAGCTGGTCAGCTGTTCGAGAGGTTTCAAATCCTTAGAGATTTTTTTCCGCTTCACGCGAGCAATCAGTTTTTATAGATCAGGTGTGTATAGCGCCCCTAGTTCGGCCTTCCGAATACTAGGGGCTTCGCCAAAATTCTCATTGTCAAACTCCTATGGCTAAGTGAGGGCGATAAAAGTTGTATAGTCTGATTGCCTTGTTTATTGCGCTAAACACCTCCTTTAAGGACCAGAATGTGGAGTAAAGAGTGTTTAGATTTATCCCGAACACCCTCGTACTATCTATGTGGGGGCATAAGCCGACGACTGGCCACACAGGAGGTAAAATTTTAAGAGTCACAAGCACTATATTACATAATGACCTTGTTTCATATTACAGGACAGGAGAACATGAATGTTATCATGGGAATATAACATCCTTCGCACATTGCTCCCCCACAAGGCGGGATCCCTCTAGGACACTATCAAAATATAGCTCGGGGTGGCGGTGCTCCTTGCCTTCAGGCGGCCCCTCGGTCATCAGCTTCTTGGCATCCATCTTCGCCCAGTGCGTCTTGGCGCGGGCAAAGGCCATCCATGCACCTTTAATGCAGACCGACTGCTTCACGACTTCAAGCCGTGGGCAGGCACCCACAAGCCGCTTCACAAGTCCGAAGTAGCTGCTGGGTATGGGCTCGGTAGGCCATAGTCGGACTATTAGGTCCTTCATGGCTAGCTCGGCCGCCTTATGCAACTTGATCAGCTGTTTCAGCTGGTCGCTAAAGGGCACCGGATGTTCTGGTCCAAGGTATTGAGACCAGAACAGCTTCTCCATAGAACTCCCTTCTTCGGCTCGATAGAACTCGGCAGCATATGATATGATGCGCGGCAAATCCGTAAACGCCCCTGGAGAGCTCCAAATTCGGGTAAGTAAAAGGAACATTTCCTTCATAGACTTTCTTTGCATAACGAAAGCCTTACTCGCAGCGATCTTATTGGCCGCCTGGATTTCCTGAAGGGCTCTCTGGGCTTCGGCTCGGGCATCTTGTGCGCTCTGGTGGGCCTTCGCAAGTTCGGACCCTTGTGTCTTAGAATCACACTCCAGGGACTCGTACTTCTTGACGGCGTCCTGGAGCTCTTGCTGGACCTCACTGATCCGGGCCTCGTGCTTCTCGCGCGTGACGCGTTCCTTGGCCGCTTTTTCCTCGGCCTTGGCTAATGCCTTCTTGAGGGCCGCCACCTCGGTCGTGGCCCCTAATAAAGTTCATGGCACTTTAATCAGCACGAACCATTCATCCTTCCTAAATATACACGCAGGTTATTGCATACCTTGGCTGTCCTCGAGCTACTTCTTCACGAGGCCGAGCTCTTTCTCGGCCCGCTCCAGGTTCTGCTTCAGTCTGGAGACTTCCGCAGTATGAGCGGAAGCAGCCAGCAGCGACGCCTTCTTGTTCACATAGACATCTTATGTTAGACTCCTGCGAAAATTATTTTGATCCTCCGTTCGGCTTTTCCTTTCCGGACACAGAACAGAGCATCAGGGGCTACTGTCTACACTCTGATATTCTCTCTACAATTACATTACTTACCTCAAAGCTTGTTAGAAGGCTAGCGCAGGCTTCAGTCAGTACGCTTTCGGCGGACTGAATCTTCTCGATTACCGTGCCCAAAAGGACACGTTGCTCATCCACAATGGAAGCGCCTCGCAGCGCTTCCAGTAGATTATCCGGTGCCCCGGGTTGGACAGGGGTCACCAGCGGAATACGCATACCCCCTTCTTTCGAAGGAGGTTGCATGCCGGATTCGGGAGCCACATTGGTCTTCGGAATCGAGTCCGGCTGAGGGCCGGACTAAACACGGCCCTCCTTACCACTGGTCTCCATGGGGATCGGCTCTCGCTAGTGTTCGGCGACTGAGGCATCGCCTTCTGGCGCCTCCTGAGCCTCTCCCCGGCCGGGAAAAGTCCTTCGGGACAACACCTCTGCATCGTCCTTGGCCTTGGGGGAGTGAGCGGCGGCGGTGACACGCTCGCCATCTCCTTTGAATCTAGCGAACCCTCTGACGAGGATCGCAGGGAGCTGCCGTGGGCTGGACTGTGATGGCATAGTTTAAACATATTAATATTCCAAAATGGAAAGGCCAGGCATTTGGATGTCCATAAGGTTTTTTGTACTTACGAGGCGGCCCGAGGCTTGGTCCAGGGCATTCGCTTCGGACTGCTATCGACATCCCACGCGGAGGTATCCGCAAGGGAGCCCTTCTCCCTCTTGGGCGCCTTCGCCTCCAAATTTGGGGAGGCCCCCCTTTTCTTCCTCCCCCCAGTGGGGAGTCTCTCTCTTCCTCCTCCTCGTTGTCTTCGGCGGTCGAAGAGTGAGTCCCGTCTTCGGACATCACGTCCGAAGCGCCTTTTTGGCGAAGGCCACTCCGGACCCCCTTGGCCATTTTCTTGGCCTTCTTCTCCGGCACATCATAAGGCGTCGGAAACAACATCTTCGTCAGAAACGGGGTTTCATGGTCTTCAGGCAGCGGAGCCGGACAGTTAATCTTCCCCGCTATGTCGATCCAAGCCTAAAAATTGATAGGAAGGCTTAGACTCCTTCTCAAAATATGCCAGTAAAGGATATACCTTGAAAACACGAAAGAACTTACCGAATTAGCCTGACATTTTAAGATGATCCCGCGATCCTCGATCGTAGGCGGTGGTGTCTCACCGGCCTTAAAGATCACTTTCCATAGGTCTTCGTGCGTTGTGCCAAAGAGCTCTAGCGGCGTCAGGTGCTTGGCCGGGTCGAACTCCCACAAATAGCAAGTCCGGCGTTGGCACGGAAGGATCCGGCAAACGAGCATAACCTGGAACACGCTGACAAGTTCGATTCTCTTAGTTATCATGTCCTAGACGCATGTCTGGAGCCCAGTAAGCTTGTTCGAAGAACCCCAGGTTAGGCCCTTCTCTTGCCAAGAGGTGAGCCGCAGCGGAGCTCCAGATCGAAATTCTGGGGCCGCTGCCCAGTTGGTGTCGCGCGGCTCAGTGATGTAGAACCACCCCGACTGCCACCCCTTCACCATCTCCACAAAGGAGCCTTCGGGCCATGTGACGTTGGGCATCTTGCCCACCATGGCGCCTTCGCACTCTACTTGTTGGCCTCTCACCACCTTCGGCTTTACATTGAAAGTCTTCAGCCATAGGCCGAAGTGAGGTGGGATATGGAGAAAGGCCTCGCAAACGACTATGAATGCCGAGATGTTGAGGATAAAGTTGGGGGCTAGATCATGAAAGTCCAGCTTGTAGTAAAACATCAGTCCGCGGACAAACAGGTGGAGAGGGAATCCTAGCCCGCGGACGAAATGTGTGAGAAACACAAGCCTCTCATGGGGCTCTGGGGTAGGGACGATCTGTCCCTCGGCCGGGAGACGGTGAAAGATCTCCTTGGCCAAGTATCCGGTCTCTCGGAGCTCCTTGATGTCTTTCCTCTTAACAGAAGAAGCCATCCACTTGCCACCAGCTCCGGATCCGGACATGGTTGGAGTGCTTTCTCCGGCGTGGGAAGCTAGAGCTTGGGCGCTGGAGCTCAAGAATGGATGGGCAGAGGAAGGAGAAGGCAGGGGTAGGTGAGGACGAATCCTTATCCCTTTATAAAGGCCGCGGATGTTAAACGCCTCCCTACTCGCCTTAAAACTCACCTATTCCCAAGGGCTGTGTAAACGGCACGGTTGGGTTACCCACGCCCGCATTGATGAGAATCCCGTAATAAGGGGACACGATCTCTCCTTTAACAAGACATGCCAATGGCAACCGCATCTCGAGACGTGGGGCGGTAGACGAAAAACGGTTCGAAATTATGACCGGACAGATGTGATGACATGTTACGGAAAGTTTTCAGCAGATTGGACTCGTGTAAAATTATATTCTCTCTGCGGTTGTGTGTGTGGTGTGTGTTACAGGTCCGGACACGTCGATACGTCCGAAGAATTTTTTGGAGTTCGGAAGGAGGAACCCGCCTTGCAATGCCGAAGAAAGGCCTACACGCCGGATACCTTGTCATTGAAGCCAGGTTCAGGGGCTACTTAGGGAGTCCTGGACTAAGGGGTCCTTGGGCGTCTGGCCAGCTAGCCATGGGCCAGACTGATGGGCTGTGAAGATACGAAGACCGAATACTGCACCCGTGTCCGGAAGGGACTCTCCTTGGCGTGGAAGGCAAGCTTGGCGACCAAATATGTAGATTCCTTTCTTTGTAACCAACCTTGTGTAACCCTAGATCCTCCCGGTGCTTATATAAACTGGAGGACTTAGTCCGGAAAGGACAGATACTCATTATGATAGTCATACAGGCTAGACTTCTAGGGTTTAGCCATTACGATCTCGTGGTAGATCAACTCTTGTAATACTCATATTCATCAATATCAATCAAATAGGACGTAGGGTATTACCTTCATAAAGAGGGCCTGAACCTGGGTAAACATCGTGTCCCCTGTTTCCTGTTACCATCGACCTTACACGCACAGTTCCGGACCCCCTATCCAAGATCCGCCAGTTTTGACACCGACAATATGGGACTACTAAGTTGACGCGTACCGAGGGCTTTGTTAACTTAGTCAATATGAACGATTGTAGCTGCAGTGACCGTACGATGTCCATCTAACGGCCGTCATGCTTCTTCAACCTCTGGTCTTCTTGCTCCAGCCTCCCGAAGCAGCGCCGGTCATGTCGCCTGCTCCTACCTCCCGTGGTTGGTTGTGCTGCCGCAGAGGCCTCACAACCCCTACTACTCCCACCGCTGGCCAGGCCCTGCGGCGACGGCATCATCACACCGCAGCCGAACTAGTGAACCCTCGTACTCCTTTCCGTGTGGGCATCCACTGACGCGTCTTCTCCGGCTCCGCATCTTCCCCTTCCTAGGCCTCGCCGTCGTCCACCGCCTTGGTGCTCTTGGCACGGCGTGGTCAATGTGGTCAATGACCGACTTCCATCGGAAGAGTACTGTACATGAAGAGGCTAACAGCTGGGTCCACGGCCGCAGCAAGGAAGTGCCTCCTTATTACGCGGAAAATAATTATTCCTCCACCTGACAACAGGGACCCACCGGACGGTCCACCGTATTTCACAAAAAAAACTTTTCCCCTGACTGCTGGGACCCACCAGCTACATCTTCGCACACAATGAAGTGCGTCCATATTATGGGCAAAAAAATAATTCGCCCCCGGACTGCTGGGATCGACCAACTACATCTTCGCATGCAAGGAAGTGCGTCCATATTACGGGGAAAAAATGATTCGCCCCCTGACTGCTGGTACCCACTAGCTACATCTTCGCATGCAAGGAAGTGCCAGACAGTCATGACCCACCTGGTCGAAGCATACGAAGCGTTGTCATTATGGTCGCGAACGTGTACGTACATACTGGTCGATCGGTCTATCTGCAGGCTGCAACGATGAATCGTGGCCGTGCAAGGAAGGGCACGTGTCGTAGTAGAGGTGCGCACGTGTCGTAGTAGAGGCGCGCGCGTAGCATGTACACGTACATACAGCGGCTAGGGTGCAAGAAAGAAAATACGACCACGTACGTACATACGGTGCCCGCAAAAAAATGTACGTACATACGGGCGGGGTCTCGAATGCCTACTTGCACATACGTACGGCCAGGGCTCGTGTACATGGCTGTGGCTGGGTCGGAACGGAGAAACTGTGTCATCTCGTGTTCGTGGGGAGGCAACGGAATGCGTCTTGTTCATCAAGAGGCAACGGAATGCGTGCTGTTCATCGGGAGCCAACCGGCTTGGATGGAACAGCTGATGGAAATAAGGCCTGGCGTACCGCAGAACGGAGGAAACGGCCTTGTGTTCGACCGGCCACAGTGGAAACGGGATCCTGTTCATTGGGAGGGGTCTGGCATACCGCAAAACAGAGGAAACGGACCTCCTACGGTCGAAACGGGGTCCTGTTGATTGGGAGGGGTGTGGCGTACCGCAAAATAGAGGAAACGGACTTGTGTTGGAGCGCTACGGTCGAAACGGGGGTCCTGTTCATCGGAAGGGGTGTGGCGTACTGCAAAACGGGACTCCACGGGATACTGTTCATCTCCACCGTCGACCTCCTCCAGCCTTCACGGGGTACTGTTCATCCACCGTCGACCTCCTCTAGCCTCCACCTGCGACTGTTCATCCATGGGCTCCTATTCATCCAGCCTCCACTACGCGCTCCTCCATCGGCTACTGTTCAACCAGCCCTCTCCACGGGGGTCCAGTTCAACCACCCCTCCATGGGTTACTGTTCATCCAGCCCTCCACTGGCTACTGTTCAACCAGCCGTCCACTGGTTACTGTTCAACCGGCCCTCCACGGGGTCCTGTTCATCTAGCCCTCCACGGGGTCATGTTCATCCACCGGCTTGATCGATCGGGGGACTGTTCATCCAGCGGCAACGACCTCTACTACCACAGGTTCCTGTTCATCCAACCCCCACCGGGAACTATTCATCCAAACCCCCCAACAACGCTCACTGTTCATCCAGAGGCAACATCGATCGGCTTTAGTTAGCAGCAGTAGAGAAGGAATAGCTCGATCGGGTTCAGTTAACAGCCGTCGATCGATCGCTCGGGTTTAGTAACACGTAGCCTGCAGTGCAATTTCTCGGGTTCAGTTAGAGCCCAACGCCTCGATCGGGTTCAGTTAGAGCGCAATGCATCGCACACACGCGCGTACGTACGAGAGAAACGCACATTGCCCGGCCCCGACCACCCACCGTAACCGGGAACTCCCCCGATATTTTCCTGGCCCTCGCTTCTACCATGGTTTTCTCCGTCATGGACGGCCCAAAGAATGTCATGCAGCTGCGTCTTCGGCCCACCCAGGACAAAAAGCCCATTTTCTGCCATGATTTTTGTCATAGAAGTAGGACCCCACCACATCTATGATGATACCGGGTTTTGTCACAATTATTGTCATAGAAGTGTCATAAGTATGACAGAAAAAAATTTCGTTAGGCCCAAAATGTCACGGATGTGTCTTTTTTTGTAGTGTACACCCGCGGTGCTGGCGCCCCCGGCAGCGCCGACGTTGGCGCCCGTGGCCCTCACCCCCCTCCCCCCGGCCCCCGCGGCCCGCTCGGCGCCTGTGGCCAGTCCGATCACCCGCGCTCGTACGGGCGTTTTTCGCCCGAGCTCGCACTACGCCTCGGATGACTACGTCCATGCGGCGTCCACCTCTGAGCCGTCGCCGTTGGCATCCTCCGTTCGAGCCGCTCTTCATGGCCCGCTCTGGATGGCTGCGATGCAAGAGGAGTTTGACGCCCTGTTGCGCAACCGGACGTGGCAGCTTGTTCTCCGTCCCCAGCACGCCAACATGATTACTGAGAAGTGGGTCTTTAAACATAAGCTCCGTCCTAATGGTACCCTTGATCGCTACAAAGCGCGCTGGGTCGTTCGTAGTTTCCGACAGTGTGCTGGCATCAACTTCACCGACACCTTCGCTTCGGTCGTCAAGCCCGGCACGATACGCACGGTTCTCCACCTTGCAGTCTCTCGTGCTTGGCCGGTGCACCAGATAGACGTCTCCAATGCCTTCCTCCATGGTCACCTCGAGGAGCAAGTCTTCTGCCAGCAGCCCACCAGGTTTGTTGACCCGGCGCTTCCCGACCACGTGTGCTTGCTTTCGCGGTCCTTATACGGACTCAAGCAGGCTCCACACGCTTGGTACCAGCGGATCGCGGCGTTTCTCCACCAGCTTGGGTTCCGCGCTCCACCCGCTCGGACGCCTCGCTCTTCGTCTATCATCAGGGCTCTGACATGGCCTACTTGCTGCTCTATGTCGACGACATCATCCTAACGGCATGTACGACTGGTCTCCTCAGTCAGCTCACGGCTCGTCTTCGCGCTGAGTTCGCCATCAAGGACTTGGGTCATTTGCACTACTTCCACGGTGTCGAGGTGGTGCGCCGTCCGGATGGCTTCTTCCTTCATCAGTGGAAGTACGCTCACGAGCTCCTCGAGCGTGCCGACATGCTTAACTGCAAGCCCGCCGCTACGCCTGTTGATATGAAGGCCAAGCTTTCTGCCAGGGCTGGTTCTCCTGCTTCGAATGTTGCTTTCTATCGGTCTATCGTTGGTGCTCTCCAGTACCTCACTCTGACTCGACCGGAGATCCAGTATGTCGTGCAGCAGGTGTGTCTTCATATGCATGCTCCTCCAGACGTTCACTGGGCTGCCGTCAAGCGGATTCTCCGCTATATTTGTGGCACTATGCACCTTGGCGTCACGCTTCACGTCTCCGCCGACACCGCCCTCACCGCCTACTCCGATGTAGACTCGGCGGGCTACCCTAACACTCGTCGCTCCACTTCAGGCTATTATGTTTATCTTGGACCCTCACTCATCTCGTGGTCGTCCAAGCGACAGCCGACGGTCTCTCGTTCAAGTGCTGACGCTGAGTATCGTGCGGTGGCCAACGCCATCGCCAAGTGTTTGTAGCTTCGCCAGCTGCTTCAGGAGCTCTCTTGTCCTATTGACCGTGCCACGGTGGTCTACTGCTACAACGTCTCGGCGGTCTACCTCTCCGCTAACCTGGTGCATCACCGACGGACCAAACATATTGAGTTGGATATTCATTTTGGTTGGAAACAGGTGGCCCTTGGCCATATTCATGTTTTACACGTTCCTACTTCCCAACAATTTGCTGATATCAATGACCAAGGGTTTGCCTACGGCGTCATTTGAGGAGTTCCGGTCCAGTCTTTGTGTCAGCCGCAGTGCCGCTTCGACTGCGGGAGGGGGTTGAGTATATGTGTTATGTGCATATTGTGTATTGGGCCCGCCTCCTAGTTTCTTATATAGTTGAGGTCCGTGTCCACCTCTGTACATCATATATACGTGCCTATGCATGAGAAGCAATACATCGTGCAATTCACATATTCTACAGATTCAATCGAGCAAGCCCTAATGGATGAATGATGATTGGCTTTTAGCATCGAATCAGATTCCATTTAAAGTTATTTTCAACGAATAGTGTATGTTTAGCTATTTCTGACATATGTGTACAACAAGGTTCATCCATATATGCGATACTAGCAGTTCGTTTGCGTGCTTCACTTAGGGCATCTCGAACAGACGGTCATTTCTCCCCAAAATCCTATTCATGGCCTTCAGCGACGGGCACACACCCCCTTCCACCTGGGCTCGGCCAATTTAGCTCTTTTTTCTTTCTGTTCGCTCTATCGTGCCAGGTTCCTGGTTGTCCGGTTTACTTTTTTTTTCTCAACAGTTAGGAACCTTTTAGAACGTTCCACCATTTTTTGAACAGTTTTACCCGATTTTTCCCAGGACGAGTTTTGGTTTTTTTTTACTATTTCCCTTCCTTTTTCGTTTTTATCAAATAGTTAAAACAATTCAAAATTCTCTCAAATTTTGCGAACCTTTATTTCAATATTTCATGAACTTCTTTCAAATTATTTTTTAAAATCTTGAGAACTTTTTTCGTTTTTGTGAATTTTTTAAAATTATGAACATTTCCATGTCTTGATTTTTTTTAAATTCGTGAAATATTCAGTATACTCACGAACTTTTTTCAATTTGTTGAACTTTTTTTTCAAAAAATAAAACCTTTTTCCCTTTTTCTCAAAAAGTCAAAGGTCAACTCTACATGGTCAATGGTGGCTTGTCGACCAGTCAATAGATTTCCCAACACATAGCAGGGTTGGTCCATTAACTTTCATGTGTTAGGGCGAGTCAGCTCAACTGGCACCGAAGGCACTGTATTGTGAAATCACTTGTTAAGGGGTATTCATTGTAAATGTCATTCCAACCTTTCTAGGTTGCGACAACTGGCGTACTTTATTTGACATTTGTCACAATCGGAGAGTTTTCTCTTTTTTTATAGATTCATTTATTTAAAATGTTTTATCTCTTAAACTGTGCCTTCAAATCCTGCACCGTTTTTCATTATTGGATTTATCCTGTTGAGACTTTCAAAACTAAATCCCATGTTGATAGGTTTTGCTAAACTTTTGTTCACAAAAAACTAAATGGAAATTCCAAATTGGAAGCACGGTTCTTTACTTTTTTGTTCCTTTTCCGAAGAGGCACATGTGCCTATCGAGAAAGCAAATATGTGCCTTTAGGAGAAGCAAATATGTGCCTCTCCCAAAAGCAAGAAAAAACATGGGTTTTTTTATTTTTCGAGAGGCACACTCTCGCGAAAGCAAATCCGTGCCTTCACGAGAAGTACATATGTGCCTCTCGTAAAAAAAGAAAAGCCCATTTTCCCTTTCTGAGAGGTATAGTTGTGTCTCTCGCAGAAACAAATATGTGCCTTCACAAGCCTCTAGCGGAAGAAAAAGAAAAGAAAACACTTTTTTGCACGCAATTTGTTGTGGGTCCAAAAGCTTGGAAAAAGGGAAAACAGTAAAGCCAAAAAAACCTGAAAAGCCCATCTAAAATCTGAAAACTTGTAAAAAAAAATGAAATTTCGGGAGAGCGTCCATCACGCGATACGTGGCGATGACTAAGAGTGTGACCATTGAGGGGCTCCTGCAATAGATACCCCTTATTTAGTAGATCCTGCTATATTGGGAACTGGGTGGTTTGGACACCTTGCAACTAAGGCGTTCATATTGGGTGAGAGCGGCCCAAACATTGATAATCCCCCAGTTCGCTCCCAAATATGGGGAAGCTCCAATTTGGCACTCTATGTGCTCCCCGGTGCCCTTTTGGACCGACCCATAGGCGGGGCCAGATGCCCCCCACTTTTTCATTTTCATTTTCTTTCTTTATTTTGCTTTTTGTTTATTTTCTCTTTGTTTTTATTTTTATATAAATCAGAATTGCAAAAAAAGTGAATTTTGAAAAGTAGTTCAAGAAATCAAAAATTGTTGATAGATTCAAAAAATATTTATGATTTTTAAAAAATGGATTATTATAAATTGTTCACAATTTTGAAAAGAAATGTTCTAGAAATAAAAAAATGATCAGAATTTTGAAAATTTGTTCAAGAATTTGAAAAAAAAGTTCGTGAACTCAAACAATATTCATAATTTTAAAACTATATTCATAGAACTCAAAATATGTTTGTGAGTTACAAAGAAGTTCATCGATTTAAAAATGTTTGTTAATTCAAATAAAGTCCATGAATTCAGAAACAATTCATGCATTTGAAGAAAGGTTTATCAAAACAAAAAAATGTTCATGAAACTTAAAATTTGTTCCCCAAATTCAAACAAATGTTCGTGGGTTTCAAAACATCTACACAATTTCAGAAAAATGTTCATGAGTTCAATTTTTTTTACAATTTAAACAAGTGCAAGAATTTTTTGAGAATTTTCAAAGTGTTCGTGAATTCAAAAAATGTTTTGAATTCAAATAATTCTCATGAATACTCGAGAATTTTTAAAAATGTTTTCTAATTTAAAAAATTCATGATTTCATAAACATGTTTGCGAATTCAAGAAACACTAATGATTTTCGAAAATGTTCATGAGTTCAAAAAAGTGCTCGCAAATTTGAAAATATGTTCGCAAAAATGAAAAAAATATATAGAAATGTTAAAAAAGAAATGTAAATAAAAATGTAGAAAAATAAAAGTTGAACATTACAAAAAGAATATACGAAAACTAAAAATGAAAAGAAAAAGCAAAAAATAAAGGAAAGAATGAAAATAAAATAAAAATAAAAAATAGTCTAGGAAAATTCTAGAACCATCCTAAAACCGGACAAGAGCTAGTTTGGTTGGCCCAAAGTGTGCCTAACGGCCATGGGGGCGGGGGGGGGGGGGGGGGGGGGGGGGGGGGGGGGGGGGGGGGGGGGGGGGGTGGTCCTAGGGAAGTCCAAACATCTGCCACGTTCGACTCCAATAGTTTGGACCCACACAAAATCCTAGTCATCGGATGCGGTTTCATGCTCATTTCCGCATTCATGGAAGCTCACAGACTTCCCATCTACCTGAGTTCATGCCCAATTGGCCGAGGCGTCGCCCGACGAGCCTACCCTGGCTATTATAAGTTTGGCGGGCGACCCCCAAAACCCTATCTTCACCCAATCCTTTCCCCTACAAAATCCTAGATGCCACCCGCACACCGACATCCGCAAACACCGCCCGCCTTGATGGGAAAAAGACAACACCATAGGACGCTCCGCGAAGCAAAATAATGGTACCTCGGCGGGTACCTCTCCAACACATCGTCTTCCTGCCACGACAACTATAAGTGCATTTAGTGCCACCCCTTTGTTGGTTATGGAGTGTTGATGACAAACTTGGTTGAGGGACTAATGTGTTTGTGAGATACACAGGATAACATAGATAGACGTCCCCGAAGATTCATTTTAACCGTCGAAGATGACCCCTAAAAATATTTGAAGTTATTGGAAATGGTTGCCTTTGAAGATAATGAGTGAAGACAATGGAACGTGGAGACATAGCTTCTTTGTAGGTTTCATTTTCTTTTATTGAGTCATAGGAACCTCTGCACTATTAAGTAGGGTCAAGGTGAAGTGATTGCTTAACCAAAAGCCTATGTCTTCCAGTGAAGACAATGAGAGGAAATATCGTCTAATGTTGGATGAGTCAGCATTTCTTGTAGCCCAAGCAATGTTACCGAGTGTGTTTGAAATCCGACCGTTGGGACACGTGCCGATCGATTGATAGCCCATGGTCATTTCGGTAAAATCATGCCAGGTTGCCCTAGCTATAAATAGCCACCCCCTCCACTATAAGTTGGCGGGTGCTTCGAGTTATTGCACGACTTTTATCGTTTGAGAGCAATCCAAACTCCGAAGCCTTTGAAAGAGATATGCTACGAGGAAAAACCCAAACACCCAAAGCCCAAAGTGATTAAGCATGAGTGTAGACATTCTGTTCTGAGTGAACCAAAGACTTATTACACTTGAAGACTGTGATTTTCCATACAGTTAGGCGTCACGTTCTAAGCATCCAAGAATCATTGTGGATCGCCTATGAACGAAGTTTGTGAAGGTTTGGAAGTCTACCTTGAAGACTTACCTGAGTGATTTGGCGAGGTTTAAGTGATCTTAACTCAATGGGAATAAGGTGAAGAACAGGTCTTCAGAGTTTAATCTCAACCTCACCAACCAGACGTACAGCTATCATAACAGCTGGAACTGGTCAAACAATTCACTTGTCTTCTCTGAGCAACTGTTTCTATCCCTTCACTCCTTTACTTACTATTTTTTATCGTGAAGCCTTTGACTGCTCATCTCTGTGTGAAGACATTCCCTTTGATTTCATCTTTGTCTTCATATTAGCTGTTACTATTATTTCTTGCTACCTAGTTTGCTTGATGTCTTCACTTCTCACTTCAGTTGTGTTGCACTGATAGCATGTCTAGCGTAGCTTATCTTCCGTCATACTCTGTTTAGTTATTGTTTTGCTTTCGCATCTTTGAAGACATTGACTGTCTCGAAGAGTTCCATAAAAATGGCCTATTCACCCTCCCCCCTCTAGTCCATAACTAGCACTTTAAACAACATATACGACGACAGTGGGAGCTTGGTCTCCAATCCGTGGCAGCGCGGAGAAACATCGCCATCATGTGCCTTGTTGGGTAATGTGCCTCACCAATGCATGTCATCGGGCCCGTCCTACTCCACCGCGCCCTCTATCATCAATGAGGAGCCTACCTCCGACGATGACATTGTCTATTGTAAAGAGATGGCCAAGTCGTCGAACTAGGAGGCCCCGCTATCTGGCTACCTCATACGTACCAAGGAGGAGGAGCTGGAGAAGCTTATGGCCTGGCCCCTGCGTCCCTTTTCTAGATGCACTGGCCCAACTGTCGTCGTTGATGTTGCTAAGCCTCATCATCTAGATCGACAACCAGTGGTGCCCAAGGCATCCCCATTGCATCGTCAGCCCTCGTCGTCGCGTCACCAGCCCGATACCCAGTTGCTCCTGGCCACCGCCAATCAAGAGCAGCAACCGTGCATCCGCTTCGAATACTATCCTGCCAGCGAGAGGTCGCATGTCATGCTCTCCTCCTCGTCTGGGTGATCGAAAGACCTCACCATGATAGAGTGGTGTTCGGTGTCTCTCGCTAGGATGCAGGTGGCATCGGATTGTGTCCTTGCCGATGAGGAGCTCACGGTGGCGTGGGCTGTCGACCGGTCCAAGACCACCAATGGGATACTGGTCCCCGCCGGTGCCGGATCAACAAGGAGTTCCTCTAGATCAGTATCGTCGAGTTAGTGCATGAGCTCCATGAGAAGGAGGATAAGGCACGACATAAGGCGGAGGAGGACTCGTAGCGATCTCCCACGAGCATGTCGGCACGGCTGGCCCGACTTCCCCAAGCGTCGTGGCAAGGATTGCAGTCCTAGTGGCCTCGGAAACCACGCCTATGAGGTTACCATCCAGCATTAGTTTAGTTTAATTTTGAGTAGTTTATACTGAACTAGTTAAATTTCAATGTAATATATCGAGCTAGTCTATTTTTTTTCAAAATTGTGACTTTGAATTTTTTTTAACTGGAAAAGGTTCAAAGGATAGTGTTCGATGGTGTTCGCCAGGTTAGATGTCCACAGACATATGTGAGTGTCTGTTTAACGTCAATGTTTGGAGATGCCCAGTAAGCCATGTCTGTATCTGAGGCTTGAGAATCCATAGAAGAAATTGTGATATTCACATGAGCGATTTGCGCTAAGTCCAATCAAAAGCATGCATTTTATGATGGATGATGATAACATCATGTAACTTGTGTCGTGGACAAGTAATTCACACAATATATGCATATTTAACCAACATCTTCAGCAGTCAGAGGTGCAAGTACTGTACCGGAATGCCCAATTTAATTTCAGACATTCAGTGTTGTATTACATACGCCCATCTAAAATCTCTGATTCAAAACCGAAATTTTATCGGCCCAACTTTTCTCCCCTACAATCTGTACAAAACAGTTAGTGGTGTTTTCGGAGGATATTTGTCTCCTTGGATGAGTGTGTTTTAGTCGAATATATCTTGCCAGTGTGCATGCCTAGTTTTTATGGAAATTTTTCAGCAAGAGTTAGTGTTTCTAAAGAAGTTGGTGAACAAGAAGAACGTCCTTGCATCAAATGTTGTCCTGTCAATACACAGGGGGCGGTGCATTAATGTTGCCAACACATACATACAGACTAAACTATGCACAACAACCATGGGCGTCTCCAGAGCAACAAGGTTAGACGTTGTGTTAATTGCACCACCAGTCATGTCCTCTCCCTCGTCGTTTAATGGAACACTCGGATGTACAACGGTTTTGTAGGATGGGTGGTTCATTGCAGCCAACGCTCTCAACGGGAGTGCTTCACGAAAAAAGCCACTACCTGAGCCCACTGCCTTAGCCTTGTCTTGATAAGCTGTGGGTTCTCGCCAGCTGCATGAGTCATAGGACCAAACAACCGACCACATAATAACATAAGATGATGGTTCTTTCGGAATCTATACTAGGAAGAAATTAACAAGGAAACGTTCGACGTTACTGACCTGGACTGCTAATTTTCAACGAGTCAAGGAGGGAGGGCTGAGCGGTAGGACTGCCGGCTGGGCTGGGCGTGCCGGAGTGCATGGATGATGAGGAGGTCACCACAGAAAGGGAAGGCAATGAGCGGCTGCACACCCGCATCTTCGGCTCGGAGAGCTGCCGGTTGACGGCAAAATACAGGTCGAGGGCAGGGAGCGTGTCGCAGAGGTTCTGGCCTCCGTTCTCCTCGTTGAACCCGAAGCCAAGCTCCATGGATCCCTTGAGCTCATCCAGGTCCTCATCGGTCACAGCGTTCGCAGTGGCGTGCGTGTTAGCGCATCCCACGCGGTCGGCTTCGTACAAGCCCATGCTGCTCCTTTGTCGTTGTATCTGCCGCCGCCGCTTCTCCCACTTGACCTCCCGGGTGGTCTCCTTCATGGAAAGCTGCTTGGACAACATCCTCTTCTTGTTGCTGTTGTCGGCAGCAGCCGGGTGTGTCCGCGTGCCCGCTGGCTCTTGCTCCCTACCGATGAAGAGCGACAATGGTGGTGGACGTGGAACGCCGCGCTTGTGTTCTTTGCAGCTGTTGGCCATTGTTTGTGCAATGGTTTCTCTGTAACGATGTAATGTGTGTTGGCTATCGAATGGGCCGCGGCTAACGTTGCTTTCCCTCCTCCGAATGGATGGCGGATTGCCGAGTTGGCTCCCAGCAGCTGCCGAATCACGACAGCTGCGGCAGGAGGAAGGAGAGCGGGAATGTTGGGAAGACGAGAAAGGGAGGTGATGCTCCTCTCATATGAAGGAGGCGAGAGGAGGAACAACAACCCAAAAATAGGAGTATAACCCCGTTTCATTGATCGAGATGCCTCTTCTACAAACTCCAAATGCTAACCATGCCGGATGGTTGTTAATAACCATAGGACACCCGCGCCATTCGGCTTGACTACTTACAGGTCGTAAACAAATTTGGCATAGACCAAGAGGATGCTAGCTATTTTAAGGTTTACTCTCGAGTACGCATGGGTAAAATCTAACTCAAGTAATATATGAAGTGTGTATATGGGTAAGAAAAATCATTCTTTTTATTTCGAAAGGAAAGATTACCCGGCCTCCGCATCAGCATGATGCACACAACTATCTTTATTAATTATTCACCAGAGTCTGACAAATAATACAAGGATCAATTCAAAGCCATCTTCTAAGCAAACCAAAGTTGCTACACCTAAAAGTATATAGATGTGCCCTGTTCGCATAACAGACACAATCTAATCTAGTGGCCTTAAGACCATCTGGTCTAGGCATCCCATAACATGCACCGCCTATGCATGCTCCAGGATCCACAGCCGCCATCTTCCATCATCCCGTCTTCAGGATAAATCACTGCATAGATCTTGTCAGTCTCATCTGTCGTCGACAGTAAAGCCACAAAAAATTGTTATTTAACGTCAAAACCACATACACACTAAGGATCAGGGTACAAGCGTGTTGTAACTTGTATTCCATGTATATAACAACCTTTGCTCAATGCGGCTAATACATGTACACAAACTGCACAATTGTACAACTCATACCCCACACATAGCACCATAACTAGAAAAAACTGATCGAAGTGCAACAAACAAAAGAAGAAAAATATGAAAAAGCCATTGCAGACATAAGCGCCACACATCACAATCCCGCTCTGTGGTTCCTTTGCTCCACCATCACTGTTTGTCCACCCAGGAGCCTCGGTGAGTGACTTTCTTTTTAGAAATATGTACATGTGTAACAGTATTCAAGCATCAGAACCATTACAAGTATGCTTCAGATCAAAGATTCAAGATATTACAAAGTAACTCCTAAACTAAGAGTTAGAATGTAATATCTCAAATGCATCTTCTGTGTGGTCATATAAATTTTGGAATATCAAATTCTTCCAAGGCTTCAACAACGCCATTACAATTAGATCGAAGTAGCGACAACACCACTTGTACACCGACTCAAACTTGATCGCCAATAAAAGTTTCAGGGAGCCCCTTGACCTGCCCATCCAACAAAATGGGGTCGTGAGTAACGAAGGGACTTGGGACATGGATGAACCCCTAGAACTGCATGCAGTTGAACCACAATATCTTTACTTATTGCAGAGGAAATACTCCATCTCCAAAAAAGAAGAAATCAATAAACGCACCACGCACGGACAGGAACTCAACAGATCCCAATGTCCAGGCATGGGAGGACACAAGCATAAACTCTGCAAGAGCGGTTGCACCACACCTGCGGAGGAAACGTTGCTTTGGCTCCTTGGTATCACCCACTAAAGCATCACTACAGTAGGTGAAGAACCCGATGAAGTTTATTTTGGACGACACCGCATCCACCAGTACTGCGTTTCTTCTGAATAAAAATAAAAATAATTGTAACACATGTACATGAACCTAACCCCCCCCCCCCCCCCCCCCCCCCCCCCCCCCAATCTCAAAGCACTAAACAAGCAGCTAGAGGCAAGGGGGGTGGTATAATTTCAACAGTGATTGCACTTCTAATGCAAACCTTAACTCCTTGCTATTTCATGTATAATTCCATACGAGAGGCTTCCCTGTGAATGACTCATGCGAGAGGTAAACCCAAGTTAGGTGCCCCCACAGAAGAAGATTGACAAGAAACATTAAAATTAGATGAATATATAAAAGCCAAGATCCATGATTGGTGTGTGCTAACTGTGTGATATATTCAGCCCATCTAGCGATTCCATCATTTAGGGCTTGGTTGAATGAAAGGGAAGGAAAACATATGATTTGAAGGAACATACATAAGAAATGAAAAGGAATAGAGGTATACACGAGGAACATATATAATAAATATTTTGTAATACACAATGTATATTTTTTATATACACGAGGAACAGTTTCATATACATGTTTAATATTTTGTTATACACCTTGAGCATTTTTCAAATACGTGAGACATTTTTCATATAAAACAATTATTTTTGTGTATACTTTGAAAAATTTATAAATATGTGATTAACATCTTTTTTAAAATATATGTTCTTGATTCGTATTTTCTTTTTCATACGCATTATATATTTTGGTATACATGTAAAGCATTTTTATATCCCTTGAACATTTTCCAAATACATGATTAACATTTTCTCGTATCTACTTGTTACATCAGGAACATTTTTTTATAGATGTGTCAACATTTTTTAAGTACATGATTATGATGTCTACTTTTTTTCATATATGTTGTTCATATTTCGTATACACCTGAAACATTAAAAAAAATACATGATTGCAATTTTTAAATATATGTGATTCTATATGAATTTATTTATTTTAGTATGCATTAAACATTTTTTAGACATGTACTAACTTTTTCAAATACATGATTTACATTTTATAAATGTGTGATGAACATTTTTTTAAAATGAATGCTAAAAGGGAAACTAAAATAAAAACGAACGGGAAGAATATAGTAACACAAATAAAAAACAGAAAAGTGAAACAGAAGAAAACAGATCACAACATTTATGGGTCAGCCCACTTGCTACAGCGATGTAGGTGATCGATGGCTTCCTCTGTCTCGCATTAAGCGAGGTATAATCGGGTGCATCCTATTTGGCGCTTGAGGCTTCCGTTACAGTGCATTTAAAGCACTCCAAGATGGGCCGGCCCACTGTATTTTCTTTCTTGTATTTAGAAACTTCACAAAGGTGCGGGCATGGGGGATCAACATGTAACTGCTTTGTTGTGAGCACTCCACTCTAACCACCAGGCTCTCACCCTACTGGTGTAAAGATACTTTGGTTTTTTCTTTAATTTTGTTCTTAGTTTGGTTTGTTCTTTTTATTTTATCTCATCATTTTTCTGTTTTCCTTAATGCGCGGGTTTTGTTTTAAATTCGTGAACCTTTTTATTCTAAATTGATGCACTTTTCAAAATTAGATGAACTTCTTTTTCAAATCCGAAGAACTTTTTTCAATTTTGATGAACTTTTTTCAAATTAGTTGAGCTTCTTTTCAAATTTGATGATTTTTTTTCAAAATCGATTAACTTTTTTTCAAATTAGGTGAAGTTCTTTCAATTTCATGAACTATTCTTCAAAATCGATGAACTTTAAAAAATGTGAACCTTTTTTCAGATCACCGTGAACTTTTATGAATTCATGAACCTTTTTTCAAATTAATGAACCATTTTTTGAATTTCTAAACTTTTTTGTATTCACATTTTTTTGGATTTTCAATTTTTTTTATAGAAAGAGTTAATGGTTTTGCCGGGGTTGCTGATCCACGGGCACCTATGGGACCGGCGGACCGGGTCCCTTTTGGTTCGGCGGAGGGCGGAGGTTGCGCAAAGAGCAGATCGAGGCGAAGCCCGCGGGTGGTTGGTCGTGCGAGGAGTAAATCGAAGCAAAGCACGCGAGCGATTTACCCAGGTTCGGGCCGCACGGATGCGTAAAACCCTACTCCTGCTTTGTGGATTGGTATTGATTTCTAGCTCGGGAGCGAGATCGAGCGTGAGTGTGTGGAATTGCTGAACCCCCCTCTACGTTGCCCCGGGCCTCCTTTTATATGCTCAAGGGGTTACCGACATAGGGCAACGGAGGGCAAAAGTGGAAAAGGAGCCGTGGGTAGGCACAGCTAGGTGCTGTAGTAGGCACAGCTAGCTGCTACAGTGTTATCATACCTAACCCTGACGGCAGGGGACAAGGGCATTAAATGCCCGTCTGTGTCGCCTAGACAGCACCGAAAGGGACCGCTAGGGACGCCACCGTCTTGCCACGACGGTTGTCTTGTCAGCGCCTGCGTGCCACCGCACGCCCCTAGCTGCACAGCCTCCTGCCACGTGCGCTTGGGAGGGGCCCCGGAGCAACACGTGGGCGGATGTGCTGGAGCGCGGGCGTGGAGTGGGGCTTGCCGCGGCCGTCGACTTGTCGCTTCCGGGAGCTTGTCGCTCACCGGGCCTTGCCGGGGCGCGTAGCGCGCCGCGGCAAGTTCCTTGGAGTGCCTTGGATGGCCTTCCTGGCAAGCGCCTCTTGCCGGGGCCTTGGGACGCTTCTGATGGCCTTCCCGGCAAGCGCCTCTTGCCGGGGTCTTGCCTTCTTCCCGGCAAGCTCCTCTTGTCGGGGTCTTGCCTTGAGTACTTTGTTCTTGAATGGTCTTCAAAGGGACCACAGAGGGTCTTGGCGGTGACCTGGCAGGCCTTGCCGCGGGACGCTGCGACTGCCCGTGCACAAGTTCGGGGTACTAAGGGTACCCCTACTTTAGTACACCGACAGGAGCCCCCGGGCCTGGGCCAGACACGGTGCCGAGCGCTGTTGGGTCAGGCCCAAAACAGTGCACGGGCACGCGCGGCCTAGGTCACGTCGCACGTCCCTCCGCTTCCATCGTGCATGCCCGTAACGGCACGCGTCAAACGCGGCGTCGTGGGTGACGCGGGCGGCGCGGGCGCGCGGGGCTGAGCCCTGCGAGCATGCGTCAAGCTATGATGAAGGGGAACGGCCCACGCCCTCTTCTCCAAACGGAGGTAGGCGTGGGGGCGTGGCGCATTTACTAGACGGGGCCGGTGCGCGGTTTCCGAAGCGCCCACTCCCCGGGATCACGGGGTAGGGCAAGGCCGCCCCATCCGTCGCCTCAGTTCTGCATCTCCGCCACGCGGCTCCCATGCACTTGGGATCGCGGACGGCGGGAGCGGGAACCTGGGCCGTTGCGAGCAGAGGGGGCGGGTCGGCCCGCCTCCCTGCTCTTCCCGTGCCTTGATTCGCCGAGCGGGGCGGCTGGGCTCCCACTTCGCTCCTTTATAAGGAGCGGGAAGGGAGCACCGAAGCCTGCACTCTCCCGTCTCCTCCTTTCTTCAGCTTCTGTTCCCCTTTCTCTCATTTGCCATGGAGAAAGGGAATCCTGGGCCTTCATCGGTGGCGGCGAGGGTCGCCGCCAGACAGCGCACCCTCCCCTTTTCCTCGCTCGTGGTGGCAGAGCCAGCCATAAGGGGAAGAGGGAGGGGGCGAGGTCGTGGACGAGGTCGAGGACGAGGTCGAGGCGCTCGGGGAAGAGGCGGACGGGGCGACGCGCCAGCTTCGCCCCCGCCGGCGGCTCCTCCCCCCGCGGCGGTCCATATAGGGGACAACCCTTGCGAGTTCTTCGTCAAGCTGCGCCGGGCGCCTCGTCGTCGCCTCCGGCTTCCAGCTCCGTTCGCGAGCGTGATAGAGTCGGACCCGCCCGAAACTCTGAGATTACACATGAGGGGCTGTGGGATCAGCGGCACGCGAGTCCGCGTGGTGTTCCCAGCCCCTAATGTGATGTATCTCGATCGAGGGTGGAAGACGTTCGCCCGCATCCACAGCTTGACGGGGGGACTCACCCTCCATTTTAAGCTGGTGGAGGGCGATCTCCTCTCCGTCAAGGTCTTCGGGTGCTTCGGCACCCGGGCGAAGTGCTGCGTGGACAGCTCCTCCGATAGCGAAGGCTCCTCCTCGAGCGAGAGTGACGAGGAGGAGAGCGGCAGTGATGGTGAGGGTGGCGGGCGGCAGGATGGCGGCTCCGACTAGGTGTCGGGCGCCGTCTTGTGCGGCACCGGCGACCCCACCATCCGCGCCGCCGGCTTCTTGAACTCCCCGGGGGCGTCTCCTTGGGCGGCTGGCGTAGGGAGGCCGTGGAAGGGGAAGAGGGCTGGCGACAAGGCCGCCAGGTCGGAGTACGAGGGCGTGGTGCCCTCGACAGCGTGCTGACGTCCTGCCTCCCCTCCTTCGCACCCTTCTCCCGGCGTCGCCATCACCGTCCGGCCCCCGGGATGTTCTCTTGGTGTCTTCTGGCACCTGTAGCTCGCCTTGGCGCCCCTTTCCCCTTTTCGCCTCCTTGATCTACCTCCTGAAGAGAGGGACAGGAAAGGGATTACGGGCACCTTATCTTTTTAATTGTAAGCCTTCGGGCCTTAGCTGTATCTAAAACTTGTAATCCTCTCTTTCATGTTTTTCATCCTCTATGGACTGTACCTGTATGGGATGTTTTTTAATGAAAAGGGGATGTTTGCCGGGTTATTTGCCTCGCGGGTTAAACCCTCACCAAGGAACAAATCCTGGGTATCTCTCGGACAGGCATTCCCGGCTACAGGCCCTGCCGCCTTCCCACGTCGCTTCGACCGTTCTCATGCCTTTGACGGAGGCGGGAACGAGGTGGGTGCGGCCTCCTCGTTTCATCCCTTTGCTGTCGCGGCTACGACCAAACTTGGCCCCGGGAACGCGCTCCAGGGCCTAGAGTTTGGGGAGCACTGCAGTTTACGGGAAGAAACGCGGTTTCACATTCCCCAGTCCATAAGGGGATGCATGAAGAGGGATGGAAAACTTATCTGATATCGCAGCCCTGCGAACGAAGGAAAAGCAAAGGGACGGAATCTCGACCTCTAAGCTAGGGGTTAGCCGCTGTTAGGGACTATCGACCCTAACCAAGGACGAGACTCAGACTCAACCTAGCATGCATGCTATAGCCCCCGGGGTATGCAGTGCTTCATTTTCTGGTGCCAGGGTCTGCGCTTGGCTCTGTACAGAGGTTTACATGCAACAGCGGCAAGACTCGCACAGAGAGGTGGTTGCCGGACGGGGTCCGACAACCGCGCCATACGAACGAAACTTGCGAAGAGGCTCGATGTCCCAGGAGTTGCTCACTGGCGTGCCATCTTCGATCTCCAGACGGACAGCGCCAGGCCTGGTGACTCGTTTCACCCGGTAAGGGCCTTCCCACTTCGGCGTCGACTTGTTTGGATCTTGGCCGACTGAACGCGCCGAAGAACAAGGTCGCCTTCCTCGAAGCTTCTGGCACGGGCTGGGAGCGACGGCTCGCACAGCGGCCTAAAGACGATCTTCCTCAAGGAGCAGCACGTCATCTTGCCGCAGCCGCTCTTGCTCAAGCTCATCATAAGCGAGCACTCGAGGTGACCCGTATACGAGTTCCGTGAGGATATCTGTTTCTGCGCCAGGGTCTGCGCCTGGCTCTGTACAAAGGATTACATGCAGCAGCGGCAAGACTTGCACAGAGAGGTGGTTGCCGGACGGGGGCCGACAACCGCGCCTTACGGGTAAAACTTGCGAAGATGCTCGATGTTCCAGGAGTTGCTCACTGGAATACCGTCTTCGGTCTCCAGGCGGACAGCGCCAGGCCTGGTGACTCGTCTCACCCGGTAAGGGCCTTCCCACTTTGGCGTCAACTTGTTGGAATTCTTGGCGGACTGAGCGCGCCGAAGAACAAGGTCGCCTTCCTCGAGACTCCTGGCATTAACTCTGCGGCTGTGGTAGCGGCGCAGAGCTTGCTGGTAGCGAGCAGCTCGCACAGCAGCCTGGAGACGATCTTCCTCAAGGAGCAGCGCGTCATCTTGCTGCAGCCGCTCTTGCTCAAGCTCATCATAAGCGAGCACTCGAGGTGACCCGTATACGAGTTCCGTGGGGGTAACTGCCTCTGCTCCATAGACTAGAGCAAAGGGTGTCTGTCCAGTGGCTCGATTTGGCGTCGTTCTGATCGACCAAAGAACCACCGGTAGCTCCTCGATCCAGTTTCTTCCACACTTGTGCAGCCTGTCGAAAGTTCTGGTCTTGAGCCCGCGCAGCACCTCGGCGTTTGCCCTTTCCGCTTGACCGTTGCTTTTTGGGTGAGCAACAGAAGCAAAGCAGACCTTGGTGCCGAGATCTTGGACGTACTGCATGAAGGCGTGGCTCGTGAACTGTGTGCCATTGTCGGTGATTATCCGGTTAGGGATCCCGAAGCGGCAGACAATCGACCTGAAGAACTTGACGGCTGACTGTGCGGTCACCTTCCTCACTGGTTCCACTTCCGGCCACTTTGTGAACTTGTCGATTGCGACGTACAAGTACTCAAAGCCCCCGACGGCTCGGGGGAAGGGGCCGAGGATGTCGATCCCCCAGACCGAAAATGGCCAGGATAAAGGGATCGTCTGGAGAGCTTGAGCTGGCTGATGTATCTGCTTGGAATGGAACTGGCACGCTTCACACTTGGTTACTTGTGCAGTTGCATCCTGGAGGGCTGTTGGCCAGAAGAATCCTTGCCGGAATGCTTTGCCGACAAGTGCTCTCGCGCCAATGTGGTGACCACATATGCCTCCGTGTATCTCTGCCAACAGCTTCTGTCCGTCTTCCCGGGAAATGCACCTCAATTTCACTCCGTTGAGTCTTCTTCTGTATAGCGTCTTGTCGACGAACTGGTACATACTTGACTGCCGGGCTACTCTTTCGGCTTCTTCTTGCTCTTCGGGAAGTTCTCCTGTCTGAAGGAAACAGACAATCTGCTGCGCCCATGTTGGAGCTCGTGGCTCGACAACAAGGACTAAAGGCGACTCTGCTGCCGCAGGAACATCCGCTTCTACGGCGAGAAGCTGTGTCTCTGCCGGAGCTTAACGTTCCGCGACAAGCTTGCCGGGAGCTTCAGCTTCAACGGAACAAATCCTAGGGTTTGCCGGAGCATCTTGCTCCCCGGCGCTCCTGGCGTTGATCTTGGAGGCTGCTGCGGGAATATCTGCTTCTACGGCGAGAAGCTGTGTCTCTGCCGGAGCGTGACATTCCGCGACAAGCTTGCCAGGAGCTTCAGCTTCAAAGGAACAAACCCTAGGGTTTGCCGGAGCATCTTGCTCCCCGGCGCTCTTGGCGTTGATCTTGGGGACCTTCTTGGCGGCGGCTTCGGGAAGCTCTGCCGGCAGGTAGTCACCAGGAATCAACTTCCTCTTCTTGCTTTGTCCAGTTGATGGTGTTACGGACGGTTGAGTCAGCTTGAGCACAAAGGTCCCTGGTTCCACAGGTAACTTAAGTGCGGCGCGCTTTGACAGGTCATCTGCAATGGCGTTCTGAGATCTTGGAACGTGCTCCATTTGCAGGCCGTCAAAGCGCTCTTCTAGCTTTCTCACTTCGTCGACGTAAGCTTCCATCAACGGACTCTGATAATTCTTGTTTACTTGGCGGACGACAAGCTGTGAGTCACCCCTGACAATGAGCTTCTTGATCCCAAGGTCTGCCGCGATCCGGAGACCGGCAAGCAATCCCTCATACTCGGCAGTATTGTTTGTTGCTTGCTCCTTGGGAAAGTGCATCTGGACTATGTACTTGAGGTGCTCTCCGGTGGGCGCGATAAGCAGCACACCAGCGCCGGCGCCTTGCAGCGAGAAGGCACCATCAAAGTACATCAGCCACTCTTTGCTCGCTTCTTTGTCGGGGATGCTCGTCTCCGGAATTTCTTCATCCGGAGTTGGCGTCCATTCCGCTATGAATTCTGCCAATGCTCTGCTCTGGATAGTTGAGGTGCTTTCAAACTTGAGACCAAAGCTTGACAGTTCCAGTGCCCACTCAGCAATCCTGCCTGTCGCTTCCGGATTCTGCAGTATCCTCTTCAGCGGAAAGCGAGTGACCACTGTGATCTCATGTGCTTGGAAGTAATGGCGCAGCTTTCTCGAGGCCATGAGAAGGCCGAAAAGCAGTTTCTGCACACCAGAGTACCTTGACCTAGCCCCTTGCAAGAGGGAACTGACAAAGTAAACTGGGCGCTGCACCATTTTCTTCCGTATCTCCTCGTGTATCAGCGCGGGTTCATCTTTGTCGGGACCAGAGCTTGTCGGGGAAGCCCCCTGCTTGTCGCTGGATGCGCTTGCCGCGGTTGCTGGCTCATCATCCGCCTCCCTCTCTGCCACTAATGCAGCACTAACCACTTGATTGGTTGCCGCCATGTACAGCAGCAACTTCTCTTGCGGTTTAGGCGCGACAAGTATTGGAGGGGAGGACAGGTATCTCTTCAGGTCTTGCAGCGCAGCCTCCGCTTCCGGAGTCCATTTCATTGGACCTGCCTTTTTCAATGATTTGAAAAATGGCAGGGCGCGCTCAGCAGACCGAGAGATGAACCTGCTGAGAGCAGCCACGCAACCGGCAAGTTTCTGTACATCCTTGACGCGCTTCGGTGCTTCAATCTGCTCAATGGCCTTGATCTTGTCGGGATTGGCTTCAATCCCCTGCTGAGACACGAAGAACCCGAGAAGCTTGCCGGAGGGAACTCCAAACACGCACTTCTCTGGGTTGAGCTTGAGATTGATCTTGCGCAGATTTGCAAAAGTCTCGTCCAAGTCTTGGATCAGGGTTGCCCTGTCCTTGCTCTGACCACTATATCATCCATGTAGGCTTCCACATTTCTGTGTATTTGTGGCTCAAGAGCTATATGGACTACTCTTGCAAATGTCGAACCAGCATTTTTTAATCCGAAAGGCATCCGCACAAAGCAGTACGTGCCACATGGAGTAATAAATGCGGTCTTCTCCTCATCCTCTTCTGCCATGAAGATTTGATGATACCCGGAGTACGCATCAAGAAATGAAAGCAAATCACATCCAGCTGTGGAGTCAACAATCTGGTCAATGTGCGGCAAAGGAAATGGGTCTGTGGGACAAGCTTTGTTAACATCAGTGAAATCGATGCAAAGCCTCCATTTCCCGTTTGCCTTGCGCACGACTACAGGATTGGCCAACCACATGGGATGGAGCACTCCTCTGACGAGGCCTGCTGCTTCCAGTTTCTTGATTTCCTCCGCAATGAATTCTTGGCGCTCCACCGCCTGCTTCCGGACTTTCTGCTTGACGGGCCGCGCATGAGGACAAATGGCAAGGTGGTGCTCAATCACTTTCCTGGGAACACCGGGGATGTCAGACGGTTGCCATGCAAATACGTCGACATTCGCCCGCAGGAAAGCAACGAGCGCGCTTTCCTATTTAGGGTCAAGCGTGGCACTGATGGTGAAGGTACCACCAGCGCCGTCCACCTTGGCGGGTACCCTCTTCGTTTCTAGCGGAGCTGCCATCGTCTTCTTGTGCTTGCCGGTGGAGCTCGATGGTGCGTCCTCGACGGCAGCGCAGCACTCCGAAGAGGGGCGCTTACCGGAGTGGGCATCAGAGCTTTTGCCGGACTTGGTCTTCTTGCCAGTGGAGCTCGATGGTGCGTCCTCGACGGCAGCGCAGCACTCCGAAGAGGTGCGCTTGCCGGAGTGGGCATCAGAACTCTTGCCGGACTTGGTCTTCTTGGCCCCGGGAGCTTCAGCGGCAAGTGGATCGCGGTCTGCCGTGGCTGCTGCTTCCCGGTAGATCTTGTCGGCACAGATAAGCGCATCCTTCCTGTCGCCAGGGACAGAGATGACGCTTATCGTGCCCGGCATCTTCAGTATGTTGTATGCATAATGAGAGGCCGCCATGAACTTGGCGAGTGCTGGACGGCCAAGTATCCCGTTGTAAGGCAACGGGATATCGGCAACGTCGAACGTGACCTTCTCAGTCCTGAAGTTTAACTCGCTGCCGAATGTTACCGGCAGCGTAACCTTCCCTTTCGGCTTGCTCCTTCCCGGACTGATTCCTTGGAATGTGCCGGTCTCTTCGAGCTCGCTGTCAGGGATCTGGAGTTTTCGGAGCACAGCGGAGGAGATCAGGTTTAAGCCGGCCCCGCCGTCAACTAGCATCTTGGTGACTTTGAGGTTGCGGATAGTTGGCGAAACCAACATCGGCAGACACCCGACCGCAGTTGTGCGATCAGGGTGGTCCTCAATGTCAAAGATGATAGGCGTGCTGGACCACTTCAGAAGCTTGCGCGATTCGATGGGTGGTTCTGCTGCATTGACTTCCCGCACCCACTGTTTGAGTTGGCGGTGCGAGGTATGCAGGGAAGCACCCCCGTCAATGCACAAGACCTCTGTGGCTTTCTGAAACTCCTGCTCACTGGTCTCAACATCATCCATGTCTTCATCCTCGCCGTCGTCGTCGTTGTCGCGACCGCGGGGAGGTCTGTCTCCTTGCCGCTGCTTGGCCTTGCCGCGGCGTCCTTCCTGGCCGGTGCACTTCTGGCCAGGTTTCTCGGCACCCCCTTGGGCTCTCTCCCTGTCGCGCCGCTCGTATTCAGCCCTCTGTTGCTGGATGAGCTGCTCGACCTTCTTGCAGCTCTGGAGGTCATGGCCCTTGGTGCGGTGAATCTTACAGTATTGCTTGCCGGAGCCGTCCCGCTTGTCAGCGACCGTCACAGCCTGACAGTTGGTGCACGCGGCAACTCCCTTGCCGGAGCTACCAACTGTAGCCTTCGTGGCGTCACCTTCATTGCCGGACTGCTCAACGACCAGCACCTCGCTGTTCTGCTTCTTCCTGTTGTTGCGCCGCCGGCTTCTCTTTGCCGGGGCGGCATCCTCACTGTCAGATCCTTCTGCTCCAGTGGTTTCTCCAGGGAATTTCCTCCCCTCCTCAGCGCGTGCACATTTGTCGGCCAGGGCATAAAGCTCGCTGACGTCCCAAATCTTGCACATCGCCAACTCCTCCCGCATCCTGCGGTTACGCACGTTCTGATGGAACACGCTGATTACCGCGGCAAGGTGGATATTTGGGATGTTGTGGTGTACACGGCTGAACCTCTGGATGTACTGGCGCAGGGGCTCTCCTTCCTTCTGGACGAGCAGATGAAGATCGCTCTCTTGGCCATGAGGTTTGTGGCCGCCCGTGAAGGCGCCAACAAACTGATGGCACAGGTCAGCCCAGGAGGATACGGAGTTGTCCGGCAAGTGCATGAGCCAGGAGCTAACGTTGGGCTTAAGCACCAGCGGGAAGTAGTTGGCAAGGATCTTGTCGTCCCGTCCCCCAGCAGCCTGCACCGCGATGGTGTAGATGCTGAGGAACTCCGACGGATGCAACTTGCCGTCTACTTCTTTGGTACGTCGGGCTTGAAGTTCTTCGTACTGGGCCACTGGACTTGCCGCAGCTCACGAGTGAACGCAGGGCAACCTACCGGGTACGGTAAGTCGCCTGGTTCCCCTGGCGCATGCATGTCAACAGAGGGCCCAGCACGCTGGTCTGACTGACGTCGCGCTTCTCTCCGGCGCTCGATGCGAGTACGAGCGTCTTCCTGCTGTCGTTCTTGAAGAACCTGGCGTTGATCGCGACGAGCTCGCGGATCTGACGACGCGGTGGAGTCGCTGTCGTGGCGGATCCGGCGGGTCGGCGATCTTGGCCTTCGGGGTGGGGAGTGCACAGTAGTTGCACCCCCACCAGTCTTGTCTCCACCGGTTCGCGCCTGGCTGACCCGCTGTGGCTGCAACGTGCCCGGCTGCCGAGGAGTGTCGCCGTTGGCGAAGCCGATGAGACTCTGGATAGTGGCCCTCCAGTCGTCGATCTTGTCCGCCGCTGGAGGGTAGTCTAGGAGCAGCTGAGCTCGCGCCAGAGCTTCTGCTGCGGTGGCGGGCGGCGGTAGCGAACGGTGCGAGGAGCGGGATATGCTCGGACTCCTAACCACGTTAGAAGGAGCAGTATCCCGTCCAGGCGACCGTGTCTCGCTCACGCCAGCAGGTTGACGTGCATGGTGGTCCAGAGCGCTCCGAGATCCACCAGCGCGATCCGGATCCAGCGAGCGCATGGTACCGTGAGTACCATGACGCTGCCGGTCCCGCGCCTCCTGGGACGGGCGCGGTGCATGCACGGACGCCGAGGTCTTGGAGTGCGCCCGGTCGTTGTGAGAGCCGGCCACGCCGGCGATGGGCAGTGCAGCCTTGCCCTGGGGCCTGGCAGCACCGTGAGTTCCCTCATCGATGCGTGCCTTTCCGCCGGCGCCTGCCCCACCATCCATTTGCTCCGGCGGTGGGTGGCTCGGCGCGGACGAAGCGGCTGCCTCCGAAACTTTCTTCTTCGGTGGCATGTTGATGAAGAATATGAAGATCTAGCTCGCAAGAACGCCGGATCTGATTCGCACAACTTCGACGCCCCCTACCTGGCGCGCCAGAGATGCCGGGGTTGCTGATCCACGGGCACCTATGGGACCGGCGGACCGGGTCCCTTTTGGTTCGGCGGGGGGCGAAGGTTGCGCAAAGAGCAGATCGAGGCGAAGCCCGCGGGCGGTTGGTCGTGCGAGGAGTAAATCGAAGCGAAGCACGCGAGTGATTTACCCAGGTTCGGGCCGCACGGATGCGTAAAACCCTACTCCTGCTTTGTGGATTGGTATTGATTTCTAGCTCGGGAGCGAGATCGAGCGTGAGTGTGTGGAATTGCTGAACCCCCCTCTACGTTGCCCCGGGCCTCCTTTTATATGCTCAAGGGGTTACCGACATAGGGGAACGGAGGGCAAAAGTGGAAAAGGAGCCGTGGGTAGGCACAACTAGGTGCTGTAGTAGGCACAGCTAGCTGCTACAGTGTTATCATACCTAACCCTGACAGCAGGGGACAAGGGCATTAAATGCCCGTCTGTGTCGCCTAGACAGCACCGAAAGGGACCGCTAGGGACGCCACCGTCTTGCCACGACGGTTGTCTTGTCAGCGCCTGCGTGCCACCGCACGCCCCTAGCTGCACAGCCTCCTGCCACGTGCGCTTGGGAGGGGCCCCGGAGCAACACGTGGGCGGATGTGCTGGAGCGCGGGCGTGGAGTGGGGCTTGCCGCGGCAAGCGCCTTGCCGCGGCCGTCGACTTGTCGCTTCCGGGAGCTTGTCGCTCACCAGGCCTTGCCGGGGCGCGTAGCGCGCCGCGGCAAGTTCCTTGGAGTGCCTTGGATGGCCTTCCCGGCAAGCGCCTCTTGCCGGGGCCTTGGGACGCTTCTGATGGCCTTCCCGGCAAGCGCCTCTTGCCGGGGTCTTGCCTTCTTCCCGGCAAGCTCCTCTTGCCGGGGTCTTGCCTTGAGTACTTTGTTCTTGAATGGTCTTCAAAGGGACCACAGAGGGTCTTGGCGGTGACCTGGCAGGCCTTGCCGCGGGACGCTGCGACTGCCCGTGCACAAGTTCGGGGTACTAAGGGTACCCCTACTTTAGTACACCGACAGGTTTACCGGTCAACTAGTCAACCTTTGCTGAGCAAACAAGGCGACAGGAGGGACGAGCGGCAAGGCAGCCTTGAAACTGGGTCGTCCCAATTTGCATGGTGTGTGGGCGCCGTTTCTCCTAGTCAGCGCTAGGGTTTGGGCAGGAGTCGATCATTTTCTACGGTGGCCGCTCAGTCCCTTATATCGATGCCTTGGGGATCTTCCCCAAAAATATGAGCGGGAAAGGGCTACCATAGGGAGGCAATTCGAAAAGGGACACACGCCGGTGCTTCTCCTGACAAAAGGTGGTCTTCGCTTGCCAAAGTGCTTATCCGTGACGTGCCAGGGGCTCCAGGATGACCTTCATCCTGCCGCGCCACCGTCTTGGTTTTCTATCACCAAAGGGGAAACCTTTGGGACTTGCTTTGGGGGCAGGTAGGCATAGCTGCTCCCTTAGCACCAAAGGGAAACTATCTGGGCCGCGTAGGCTAGCACCTGCCTGGATGACGTCACCCATGTGATGGGCGACACCCGCCCCGCGTGGCTCCTCGGGAGGCCTCGAGGGAGGGCGCCGCGTGAGGGAGGCCTAACGGTTCCGCTCGCTATGATGGTAGTTCCGATGAAGTCCTTCGTAGGAGAAGCCCCTCGTGGGGCAGGACCCTCGCGGGGCTGTTGGCATCATGAGCACCCGTTGATGGGCTACCCCATGAGTTGGGCCAAGGGGCCCTTCCTGGGCCGTAGGCATCTGGCCCGTGGTACCCGTGTTCCCACTGGGCCGATAGTCTCTAGATGGGATATCCGAAGAACAGAAACTTGTGGCGGCGGAAAAAGTATTTTGGGTGGCTCTCTAATGTATTGGGAATATTTGGGAAATTATAGAAGTGGAATTAGGTCAAGAGGTGCCATGAGGGGCCCACGAGCCTGAGGGGGCGCCCCCTGGGTGCGCCTAGCAGGCTTCACGCTCTCTCATGACTCTTCATGTCTTCTCCTGAAGCTCTAGGGTCCTTTCTGGTCCAGAAAAATCGTCAAAAAGTTTAGTAGCATCTGGACTCTGTCTGGTACTGATTTTCTATAAAGCCAAAAACAAGCAAAAGACAACAACTGGCACTGGGCACTAGGTTAGTCCCAAAAAATGATATAATTGCATAATAAACATCCAAGGTTGATACTATAATAGCATGGAACAATAAAAAAATATAGATACGTTAGAGACGTATCAGCATCCCCAAGCTTAATTCTTGCTTGTCCTCGAGTAGGTAAATGATAAAAATAGAATTTTTGATGTGGAATGCTACCTATCATATTCATGTGTGGTATGAATATTTATATCCGAATGATTCAAAGCAGTAGTCCATAATTTGACATAAAGACATCAATGCTGAAGCATACCAACAAAAAATCATGTGTTTCAAAATATCAATGCTAAAGAACACTATCCCTACAAAATCATATAGCCTTGTCATGCTCCATCTTCTTAACACAAAATATAAATCATGCACTACCTTGGTGTTAGCCAAGCAATTGGTTCATACTTTTTAATGCGCTTCAACTTTTTAACCCCCACGCAATACATGAGCGCAAGCCATGGGCACTATGGGTGGAATAAAGTATGGTGGTAGAGATGATATGGATAAGACAAAAAGGGAGAAATTCGCACATCGATGAGGCTAATTAACGGGCTATGGAGATGCCCATCAATTGATGTCAATGCAAGGAGTAGGGATTGCCATGCAATAGATGCACTAAGAGCTATAAGTGTATGAAAGCTCAAAATAAAAACTAAGTGGGTGTGCATCCAACTTGCTTGCTCATGAAGACCTCGGACATTTGAGGAAGCCCATCATTGGAATATACGAGCCAAGTTCTATAATGAAAAATTCCCACTAGTTTTATGAAAATGAAAGCATAGGAGACTCTCTATATGAAAAACATGGTGCCACTTTGAAGCACAAGTCTAGAAAAGGATAGTAACATTGCCCCTTCTCTCTTTTTCTCTCAATTTTTCTCTTCTTTTTTTGGTTGGGTTCTTTTTGGCCTCTTTTTTATTTCCTCACTTGAGGCAATGCTCTAATAATGAATAATGATGATCATCACACTTCTATTTACTTACAACTTGAAATTATAACTTGATACTAGAACACAATATGAGCCTATATGAATGCCTCTGGCGATGTACCAGGATGTGCAATGATCTAGCGTAACATGTATAAAAAATGATGAATGGTGGCTGAGTCACAAATACTATGTCAGCTATATGATCATGCAAAGCAATATTCCAATGATGATCTATGTCATAATAATGGAACGGTGGAAGTTGCATGGCAATATATATCGGAATGGCTATGGAAATACCATAATAGGTAGGTATGGTGGTTGTTTTGAAGAAGAACTAAGGAGGCTTATATGTGATAGAGCATATCATATCATGGGATTTGGATGCACCGGTGAAGTTTCCACCGCATCTCGAGGTGAGAAAGGGCAATGCACGGTATCAGAGAGGCTAGCAAATGGTGGAAAGGTGAGAGTGCGTATAATCCATGGACTCACATTAGTCATAAAAAACTCACATACTTATTGCGGAAGTTTATTAGCCCTTGAAGCAAAGTACTACTACGCATTCTCCTAAGGGGAAGGTTGGTAGGAGTAAACCATCGTGCACCCCCGACCTTCACGCAAAGGAAGACACTCAATAATAAATCATTCTCCAACTTCTTAGCATAACGAGAGACCATGTGTGCATGCTACGGGAATCATAAACCTTAGCACCAATATTCTTACTAAACCACAATCATTCACTAATACCTCCCACATATTACCATCTTTATATCTAAAAACTATTGCAAGGAATCAAACTTATCATATTCAGTGATCTACATGAAAGTTTTTATTATATCCCTCTTGAATACCTATCATATTAGGACCAATTTCATAACCCGTGCAAATTTCCATTACTACTAATCATACTCTCAAAATGATAAGTGAAGCATGAGTGCACAACTATTTCTTTAAAGTATAACCACTGCCGTGCTCTAAAAGATATAAGTGAAGTACTAGAGAAACTGCCTAGCTCGAAAGATATAAGTGAAGCACATGGAGTATTCTAACAAATCATGAACAATGTGTGTCCCTCACAAAAAGGTGTGTCCAGAAAAGATGATTGTAGCAAACTAAAAAGCAAACAAAGCAAAGACTCATATAATACACGGTGTTCCAAGCAAAACTCATATCATGTGATTAATAAAAATATATCTCTAAGAAATTTACCGATGGTTGGTAGAAGAAAGAGGGGATACCATCCGGGGCATCCCCAAGCTTAGAGTCTTGGGTGTCCTTAAATATTACCTTGGAGTGCCTTGGGCAGCCCCAAGATTAGGGTCCTTCCACTCCTTATTCCTTCATCCATCATGATCTCACTCAAAACTTCAAAACTTCGGCATACAAAACTCAACAGAAAGCACGTAAGATCCATTAGTATAACAAGGAAATAATAAACTTTAGGTACTGTTGTAAATACATTCATATTTTATTAATGCATAGTACCGACTGTATTCTAACTTCACCATGACTTATACCCCCTCGATACAATCCATAGATTGATTAAAATAAGCAAGCGATGCAACAAAAACAGAAACTGTCAAAAATAGAACAGTATGTAATGATCTGACTAAGCTCAATACTACTCTAGCTCCAAAATTTCTAAAAAAAAATTAGAACAACATGGGTATTTGTATATCAATCATGTGTAAAAAAATTCAGAAATTTATCACATTCCAGTGAATCAAAATAATTCTGCTACTAGGTGCAAAAGTTTATGTTTCCTCACATAATCAAAACAACTATCAAGCAAATCATCTAAAAGGCTTTACTTGGCACAAACAGTAATTTAAACAAAAAATACAACCATAACAGTAGTATAACTTTGTGCACACCAAAAAAAACATAAACTATTGGGTTGTCTCCCTACAAGCTCTTTTTCTTTATAGTCATTAAGATAGGCTTTGAGATTTCAATGATGCTCACATGAAAGACAAAAATTGAAGCACAAAGAGAGTATCATAATACATGTGACAGACACATTTAATTCTAACATACTTCCTAAGCATAGGCTTTTTATAAGCAAACAAATTATCAAAACTAGAAATATCTAGCATATGCAAGGGGGGACAATAAAACATTGACAATCTCGACATAGCGAGAGGTAATTTAGTAACATGAAAATTTCTACAACCATATTTTCCTCTCTCATAATAATTACACATAAGATCATAATCAAATTCAATAATATGGCTATCATATAAAATATTCTCTTCATGATCCACATGCATAAAATTCTTATAGTCTCCAAAATAGTGGGATTAACATTAACTAAAGTCTTGACCTCTGCAAACCCACTTTTGTCAAAAATTTCATAAGATTGAACACTCTCCAAATATGTGGGATTATTTTTCCCTAAAGTTGAAACTCTTCAAAACCAACTTTCAATATTATTACAAACAGATTCATCATGAGGTTTAAATTAATTTTCAAGATCATAAGAAGCATTATCACCCCAATCATGATCATTGCAATAAGTAGTAGACATAACAAAATTATCATCCCAAGCTTGTAGCTTTACATAGCATTAGCACAATTGACATTAATATAATTTATAATAACATCATTGCAATCATGCTTTTTATTCAAGGAGCTATCATGAATCACTTTATAAATTTCTCCTTCTAGCACTTCATCACAATTTCTAGATTCATGATTTTCAAGCAAAACTTCATAAGATAATCTAGTGCACTCAACTCACCAGCAATTGGTTCATCATAATTGGATCTTTTGAAAATATTAGTAAGTGTATTAGGATCCATATGTCTTTACTTTTCCTTTTTATTTTTTGTTTATGGTGTGTTGACATGAAAGCAATAAAAGAGGCAAACAAACAAAAAGGCAAACGAAATATTTTTGTGTTTTTGTGTAAACGTTTTAGAAGTGGGGGAGATGAAAACGAAAGGAAAATGACAAATGGAAGTAAATGCAAGGAGATGCAAGTTTATGCGATGGTACTTGATAGGTTTTGGTGATGTCTCCCTGACAATGGCGCCAGAAATTCTTCCTGCTACTTGTGACCTGTGTTGGGATTTCCTCGAAGAGGAGAGGATGATGCAGTACAGTAGATATAAGTATTTCCCTTAGTTAAGAACCAAGGTTATCAATCTAGTAGGAGAACCACTCAAGACCCGTGAATAGCACCTACACACAAAATAACAAATACTTGCACCCAACACAAACAAGGGGTTGTCAATCCCTTGGCAGTTAATTGCAAAGATCAAATCTCGCAGTGATAGATGGATAAACAAAAACACAAAATAAAATAACGGTAAACAAATTGCAACACGGTATTCTTGGATTTTTAATATATGATAATTAAAGATAGACCCATGGGCCATAGTTTTCACTAGAGGCTTCTCTCTTGAACATAGCATACGGTGGGTAAACAAATTACTGTTGGGAAATTGATAGAAAAGCGCATAGTTATGACGATTTTCAAGGCAATGATCATGTATATAGGCATCACGTCCGAGACAAGTAGACCGACTCCTGACTGCACTACTACTATTACTCCATGCATCTAGAGTATTAAGTTTAGAAAGAACAGAGTAATGCCTTAAGCAAGATGACATGATGTAGACAAAGTAAACTCAATTAATATGAATAAACCCCATATTTTATCCTTAATGGAAACAATACAAATACATGTCATATCCCTTTCTATCACTGGGATTGATCAACGCAAGATCAAACCCATCACAAAGCACCTCTCCCGTTGCAAGATAAATCAAATCTAGTTGACCAAACCAAACGGATAGATTGGAGAGAAATACAAAGCTATAACAATCATGCATAAAAGATTTTAGAAGAGACTCAAATAATATTCATGAATAATCTGCCCATAAACCCACAATTCATCAGATCTCAACAAACTCACCACAAAAATTGATGACATTGAACAGATCTCCAAGAACATCGAGCATAACATTGTATCGAAGATCAAAGAGAGATAAGAAGCCATCTAGCTACTAGCTATGGACCGTAGGTCTATGGTAAACTACTCACACATCATCAAAAGGGCAACAAGGTTGATGTAGAGGACCTCCTTGATCGATTCCCCTTCTGGCAGAGTACCAGAAAAGGTCTCCAAATGAGATCTCCGAAGAACAGAAACTTGCGGTGGCGGAAAAACTATTTTGGGTGGCTCTCTGATGTATTGGGAATATTTCGCAATTTATAGAAGTGGAATTAGGTCAACAGGTGCCATGAGCCTGGGGCGCCCCCCTGGGGCGCGCCTAGCACGCTTGTCGCTCCCTCGTGACTCTTCAGGTCTTCTCCCAAAGCTTCTAGGGTCCCTTCTGGTCCAAAAAAATCATCAAAAAGTTTTGCAGCATTTGGACTCTGTTTGGTACTGATTTTCTGAAAATCCAAAAACAAGAAAAAAACAATTGGTATTGGGCACTAGGTTAATAGGTTAGTCCGAAAAAATGATATAGAATTGCATAATAACATCCAAGATTGATACTATAATAGCATGGAACAATAAAAAAATATAGATATGTTGGAGACGTATCACTTATCTCTTTGATGAAAGGTAAAGAGGAGGTAAATGTCAATGCCATCACTGATGAAGATAATAATGATGTGAATTTTATTGCTCGTAATAGCTATAATACCAATTGGAAAAATAATAGTTATGCTTCTAAACTTTCTTATCCTAATAATGGAGGAGCATCAGATAATTTTGGTGGAGCTAATGGTAGAAATAGAAATACTCTTGAGGAAACTCTTAAAAGTTTTTATTGCTAGACAGAATAAGCAGAATGAAAACTTCAAGAATATCTTGAAGTGTCATGATAACTTACTCAGTCAATTGACCAGTAAGGTTTTTGGACTAACAAAGGATGTGTAGATACTTGAAGCCGGATCCAAGAATATGGAGGCACAAGTGGCAAAGATAGTAGAGAGACAAACCTTGATTTTGGCCAAGTTTGCAAGTAAACCGGAGCCTAACCTGGTTGAAGAAGTTAAAATGGTAAGAAGCAGTGGAGAGAAAGCTAAGGTACTTGACACACACTAGTTTAGAGATGTGCTATACAAACGGTTTTTACCCCCTTTCCGCGACGGAGTTTTAAACTGTCGCCTAGTGAGTGTGTGCAACAGGGGGGTCCTTCCCACATGATCCAGAAACCATCAGGGATAGGCCCTCCGGCCACACAGGCGGGGGAAAAATAAGCTCGTGTGCGATCTGGCGAGGCATCGAAGCCCAATCGTTTCCGTTCGTATGTACATCCCACACGGTGAATCCCAGAAAAACATGTCCGTTCGTATGTATATCACACACAGTTTTTTGTGTGGAAACATTTGTGTAAGGTGGCCTAACACAAATAGTTCTCTACCGGAAGCCATGTGTGATTGTTAGTTGATCCAACACACCTACTTTCTAGAAACCGTGTGGGTTGTTTGAGTTCATCGCCCACGGTGTTGTCTGAGTAACCATCTGCAATAGAAAACCCTAATAAGCAGGGTAATTAGCCTATTTATTGATAATCCATGTAGTAATCAAATTGACATTTCTTATAAAACACACCATATATTTCATATCCATATAACGACAATCAGGATTTCATAATCGAATTACATCAGATAGCTTCAACACTCAGTTACGCCATTACACAACAGCACCAAGTTTCACATGCAACATCGAAAACCTTTGGAAAGTAGCATCAAACATGGTAAATAGACAAATGGATCTCATCTGGGAAACTGCAGAAGCAGAAGGAAAATATTGAGCCTTCAGTGACGTTGAATGTCCTTGCAACTTTAGGCCAATGGCTATGGATAATGGCCCGGCAAACCTTCGTCCTCTTCAGAAAGACTTCAATATTGTACCATGGGTGTTAAATGAATACCTTCCTCGCCTCCTGACCATGTAGGTGGTTTGAGAGGTAATCATCGGTGAATTGCTTTGAAAAGTACTGAAAACAAAGATATGCATAAATCGCTGTTATAAATTTTGAAATGGCGCATGGGGTAAAAACAAGGTAAAAGAGTTAGTACCATCCTATAGTTGACTGATGTCTTCTTCATTGTGCAAACAAAGATCTTGCTGTTATTTGTCGCAAGTTTCTTCATCCTAACAATCTTTCTGAGTTTCTTGACTTGACTGATATTCATGGACATCTCATTTCCCCATATGCAAAATGGGTCAAATAGTGGGTCTAAGCCTCTAATAGCAGGACCTACATGTGCAAGACCAAATTGTAAGAAACCTAAATATTAGAATGATTCCTGCAACTGCACAATAATGTGCTATTAGCGAAAGGACCATGCATGAGCAAACCTTGATGGTAAACCATAGTGTCTCCCATTGTTTCCCTGCAACACATATAAGGAAGATATTGATCGGGTTAACTGAGAGTTGCCATACTATCAATAGAATGTGTATTGAGTACAGCCAAATTCGATTTGTTTCTCACATGCATAACAATACAAAATTGTACCCACATCAAATGAAAATAAAATTGCATAATTGAACCAAATGAACCAAAACAGTTAACTAAGCACGACATTGCAGAATAGAAACATGTACTAGAAGATAATACAGTTAATAAAACAAAGAATGCTTGAGAACAGTACTACAAAATGTAGCAATTGTTGGACCAAACTGTTGACTGAAAATTATATTTCAGAGGACCAAACTGTTAACTTAACATTAGATTGCATATTAACATTACAGAGGACAAATCACAAGAAGGCACTGGCGGTGGCCTCGAGAAAACAGAACAACTATATTTTAAATTAGACAACCGCATGGCGGTGTCGATGGTTTCCTCGAAGTCGATGTGCTCCTCCAAGATCTGGCGGTCGGCACGCATGGCAGCCATAGCGACCTTGTGCGCGTGTGTGGCCGTGATTTGCTTCTCTGCTGCCAGATGCTACTGAGCTCCACGTTACACTGTATGCAAAATGGTTGGGTGGCGCTTAATTGGAGGACGGGGCCAGTGATTTTAGGGGAAGGTGTTGTGCCGTCAGTCGGGTCATGTGGGAGGGGGAAGGAGGAGGCTGGTGTGGGTGGGGTGTAGATTACCTGACCATATCAACGAGGCCGCGCAGCAAGAAGAAGGGTCGGCAGCGAGGAGGCCGCGGAGCAAGAAGAAGGGTCGGTGGGGAGGAGGCGGAGCTGCAAGAAGAAGGGTCACCGGTGAGGAGGCGGCACTGCAAGAAGAAGGGTTGCCGGCGAGGAGGCTGAGCTGCCAGTAAGCAGCAGTGAAGGTTTGAACTTGGAAAGCAAGGAGGAACAGTGGAAATGTGGCTTTTGGTGGGAGAGAGGGGATCGGGAGATAGATATTTCCGCGGTGGCAGAAAAATTTCGCTCGGTGCCGCAAGAAACTGGAGCGCAAGTGTGGTTCAAGCGCGGCCGGTGGACTGTAGACGATGAAGCTTCCTGCGTAAGCCATACAAGATGGTGCACCAAGATATTTTATATCGCATCCCACACGATTCTTGCTAGTAAACTATTTGTGGTATACCTGATTTTTTCATTATGTTTTGAAAGACCAAATGGTGTTACGGAGGGAAAGGATGGTGTTTGAATTGCAAGAACATTTATCTAAGTGATTATGCAACTACATGAGTCTCGTGTTTAAATTTGGAATTATTCTAGGTTTGTTTGGCATTTTTATGCAGTAATTGAGTTTCTAGGCATTTAATGTGCATAATTCAAATTTGAACTACAAGCACATGCTCTAGTGCACCAAAGTTTGTTGAAAAATCACATGTGTGTCTTTGGATGAATTTATAGGTCCCATGCAATAATGGGAATGAAATTCAAACATCTGGGCGTCGTGGCTTGGCTGGGAACATTGAGAAACTTGGTTTGAAAATTCCTATAAATTCAAAACTCGCCTGAAACTCATGAAACTTGGCATGGTGTCATTTCATGGCACCAACATGTTGTGGGAAAAAAATTGGCCGCATTTAGACAAGTTTGGTATAAGCTTCTTGCAAACGGGAGCTTCTCTCGAGAATACTCGTGGTTCCCGAGGGGGGACGTGTCACCTTTGTGTGCGAAATGATATACGTTGCCTCCCCCCTTGATTTTTTTACAGAGGCAACATAGAACTATATGAGTGCCGTGTTAAAATTTGGAATTATTTCGGGTTTGTTTGGCCTTTTTATACATTAACTGAATTTCTAGGCATTTAATGTGCATAATTCCAATTTGAACTACAAGCACATGCTCCAGTGCACCAAACTTGGTTGAAAAATCACGTGTGTCCTTGGGTGAATTTCTAGGTCCATGCAAGAAATGGGAATGAAATTCAAACATTCGGGTGTCGTGGCTCGGCCCGAAATATTGAGAAACTTGGTTTTTTTAATTCCTGTAAATCCAAAACACGCCCGAAAATCATGAAATTTGGCATGGTGCCATGACACGGCACCAACATGTTGTGGTAATTTTTTTGGCCGAATTGGGACAAGCTTTGGTATAAGCTTCTTGCAAACCGGAGCTTCTCTTAAGAAGGCTCGTGGTTCCGAGAGGGAACGTGTCACCTCCGTGTGCGGAATGACATACACTGCCTTCTCCTGCCTTAAATTTTTTACACGGGCAGCTTAGACCAAATTGGAGTTTCATTCTAAATTTTGGAATTATTCTGGGTTTGTTTGGACTTTTTTTATACATTAATTGAATTTCTAGGCATTTAATGTGCATAATTCAAATTTGAACTACAAGCACATGCTCCAGTGCACCAAAGTTGGTTGAAAAACCACATGTGTGTCCTAGGGTGAATTTCTAGGTCCCATGCAAGAAATGGGAATGGAATTCAAGCATTTGGGCGGTGTGGCTCGGCCGGAAATATCGAGAAACCTGCTTTTTTAATTCCTGTAAATCCAAAACACGCCTGAAAATCATGAAACTTGGCATGGTGTCATGACATAGCACCAACATGTTGTGGTAATTTTTTTTGCCAAATTGGGACAAGCTTTAGTATAAGCTTCTTGCAAACTGGAGCTTCTCTCAAGAAGGCTCGTGGTTTCGAGAAGGAACGTGTCACCTCCATGTGCGAAACGACATACACTGCCTTCTCCCACCTTGATTTATTCACACAGGAAGCTTAGACCAAATAGGAGTTTCGTGCTAAATTTTGGAATTATTCTGGGTTCATTTGGCCTTTTTATACATTAATTGATTTTTCCAGGCATTTAATGCACATAATTCAAATTTGAAGTACAAGTGCGTGCTCTAGTGCACAAAAGTTAGTTAGAAAATCATTTATGTGTACTTGGGCGAATTTGTAGGTCCCATACAAGAAGTGGGAATGGAATTCAAACATCTGGGCATCTTTGATCGGCCGGAAACATCAATAAACTTGGTTTTAAAATTCCTGTAAATCCAAAACTCGCCTGAAATCATGAAACTTGTCATGGTGTGATCATGTAGCACCAACATGATGTGGCAAAATTTGTGTCCGATTTGCGAAGGTGCACAAATTAACAATCAACAAAGTCATTTTGGAACAAGTGTTGTCACGTTACAAATCGTAAACACAAGTATTATTGAAACCATGTGCGTTCTACTTACCATTTTTGTGCCACCATGCGTCCCCTTTTTTTATTGGCTAGGAGGTGCCGTACGTGGTAGCTATTTGAGTACGGGAGGCATGCGATCATACCCATGCGCATGCTCATCGGGAGCAGACCCCTTTGACCTCAATCCGCTGCCCACCTCCCTCCCAACGTCTCCATTAATGGTGCCCGAGCCCCTGCTTCATGGCGTGGCTATGTCTCACTCGACTCAGATTTAAGAGAGAAAAAATAAAATCTAAGAAGAAATTTTTGCACGGATCTTGATGTAAGATCCTACAGGACCTATATAGGATCAACTACGACTTATAGCAAGACTAATGAATATAAGGACGATGATAGTGGATAATAATTGTCTTAGGTATTGTAACACCCCGGATGGAATTTAGCCAATATGTACTACAACTCTTGACATTTCCGGCCTTAAGTTATTTTATTTTCGCGGGTTCGGGTCTTTGTCTCCGTGTGTTGTTATCGTTGTCATGCATCTCATATAATTTCATCATGTGCATTGCATTTGCATACGTGTTCATCTCATGCATTCGAGCATTTTCCCCGTTGTCCGTTTTGCATTCCGGCGCTTCGTTCTCCGCCGGTGGTCTTTTCTACCTTTCTTTCGTGTGTGGGGATTAAACATTTCCGGATTGGACCGAGACTTGCCAAGCGGCCTTGGTTTACTACCGGTAGACCGCCTGTCAAGTTTCGTACCATTTGGACTTCGTTTGATGCTCCAACGGTTAACCGAGGGACCGGAAAGGCCTCGTGTGTGTTGCAGCCCAACACCCCTCCATTTTGGCCCAAAACCCACCAAAACCCTCTCCATCATCTAGAGCGTTCGATCACGATCGCGCGGCCGAAAACAGCACCTCATTTGAACACTCCTAGCTCCCTCTATGCCTATTTAAAGACCCCCCCCCCCCCGAATTTCTCCTTCCCCTTCCTCCCGAAACCCTAGATCCATCCCCACCCACCGCCGCCGAACAAAGTCCGCTGGGCCGGACATTGTCCAACCCGCTCCGCTGCCGCCACGTCAGCCCCGCGAGCCCCACATCGCCACCACTCCCGTCGAGGCCCGCGAGGGCCCAAGGTCGGCCCTCTCCCGTCGCCGCCTGGGCCAGAGGCGCCCGCGCCGGCCGGCTCTTCTCCTACCTCGCCCCGCCGCCGCATGCCGTTCGCCGCCCGAGCTTCGGCGAGCTCTGGCGCCGCCCCGCCGCGCCGCTTCCGGCGCCGCCCCGCCGCCACGGCTTCGGCCACCACCGCCCAGACGCCGGCCGCCTCCTCCTCCCTCACCGACGCACCTCCTCGCCTCCTCCGACGAGCTCTCCGACCGGATCCACGGCGTGAAGTCCGGCTGACGAACCTCGAAGTCCATGCACTGCTACAGTGTTCTCAGATCCAGATCTAGATCCGGTTGACTTTCCGTCCCTAACCCTAATTTTTTTGGCTATGTTCATCGCACCGTAACTTTGCATCCGTAGCTCCGTTTTGGGCATATAGCATATCAAAATGTTCGTCTCAGAGAGCATATCATTTCATCTCATTGCATCATTTTCATTTGAGTTCATCTTTATGCCCGAAATGCGGTTAGAAGAGTGCTATTTGAGATAATTGTCAGATCTGCTGCTCCAATTAGATATTTGTCATTTTTTGCCATGATTATTGTGTGCATGATATGCCCCTAAGCTCTTGATGAGTTTTGTTATATGTTTTGCCATCTATCCAGAGGTGCAACCCATGTATTTTTGGGATGTGTGTGATGACTAGCACAAGCTTGCAAAGTGGTGCATTCGTTAATGCTGATTTCAGGGACTTAGCATTTCCACTAAGTCCTTGGACTGTTTATCTCATATGCCATATGTTCATGTTGTTTCCTAGTGATCCGTGCCTCTCTTGAGGATGATCAGTAAGGATGTTTTGTTAATCTTGTAGTGCTCTATCCATCCATGTCTTTGTTTGCAATTATGGAGCACCCTAGCTTGAGTCAATCGAGCTCTACTTTTGTCACTTCAGGAATCTGGGTAGATTGTCTACTTGTTAGCGATTTTGCCGAGGGTGTGGTAGTTGATCCGTGCATGCTATGCTATTGTTCTTGCCATGTCTAGCTTGTATTATGTGTATTCTTGATGGGTGTATTCTTAGATTGTCATGACTTTCTCCATAGTGAGTGCATCGAGCTCGTAAACATGCCTACTTGATATCTGTTTCAGCATGCTCCAGTTTTCACTAAGTCTGAGAAATGATTATGTTTTTGCCATGTTCACATGCTTGCAAATGTATTTTCTGATCCTTTTTGGCTCAAGGTCACTAAGGGATTTTTGTTTACCAAATGCATTTTTGCCATGCTTGTTTGAACCTGTTAATGGATGAATTGGGCGTAGATCAGTGCTAGTCTTTTGTTAAGCATCATGAATGGATCCCTGCATGTATTTTGATGCCATGTTTGGGTGCTGTATCATGTTCATCTTGTTGCATTTAGATGGCTACTTGTTGTAAATCGCAGAACGTGGTCATATTTGAATTGCTTGCCATTTCCAAACCGTAACTCCGATTCCAGTGATCTTTATATTGTTTTGAAGCGATTTCATCTCATCTTTCCAGTTGAACACTTGGATTTCCATGTTGAGGCCAGGTTCATTCATTCCTTTTCAAATCTTGCATATGCATCACATATTGCATCCCACATAGCATACCATCTTTGCATCATATTGTTTGAGCCTTGCACGTGGTTGATTGTGTCCTTGTTGCTTGTTTGTCTTGTTTGGGTAGAGCCGTGAGATGAGTTCGCTAACGAGGAGCCCGTTGAGTTTGCTTTCGAGGATCCAGTAAACTTTGACAACTTTGCAGGCAAGATGATCATACCCTCGAAATCACTACTATCTTTGCTATGCTAGATGCTCGCTCTTTTGCTATGCCTATGCTACGATGCCTACCACTTGCTTATCATGCCTCCCAAATTGCCATGTCAAACCTCTAACCCACCATGTCCTAGCAAACCGTTGATTGGCTATGTTACCGCTTTGCTCAGCCCCTCTTATAGCGTTGCTAGTTGCAGGTGAAGATTGGAGACCGTTCCTTGTTGGAACACTATTTACTTGTTGGGATATCATTATATTGCCATGTTATCTTAATGCATATATATACTTGGTAAAGGGTGGAAGGCTCGGCCTATCGCCTAGTGTTTTGTTCCACTCTTGCCGCCCTAGTTTCCGTCATATCGGTGTTATGTTCCCGGATTTTTGCGTTCCTTACGCGGTTGGGTTATAATGGGAACCCCTTGATAGTTCGCCTTGATTAAAGCTTTTCCAGCAATGCCCAACCTTGGTTTTACCATTTGCCACCTAGCCTCTTTTTCCCTTGGGTTTCCGGAGCCCGAGGGTCATCTTATTTAAACCCCACCCGGGCCAGTGCTCCTCTGAGTGTTGGTCCAACCGAGCGATGTCTGGGGCTATGAGGGGCTACTCTGGGCTAGCCTACACGACATCTGGCTCATCTGAGTGTGCCCTAAGAACGAGATATGTGCAGCTCCTATCGGGATTTGTCGGCACATTCGGGCGGTGTTGCTGGTTTTGTTTTAACTTGTCGAAGTGTCTTGAAGAACCGAGATACCGAGTCTGATCGGAATGTCTCGGGAGGAGGTCTATTCCTTCGTTGACCGTGAGAGCTTGTCATGGGCTAAGTTGGGACTCCCCTGCAGGGTTTTGAACTTTTGAAAGCCGTGCCCGCGATTATGGGCAGATGGGAATTTGTTAATGTCCGGTTGTAGATAACTTGAACCTTAACTTAATTAAAATGAATCAACTGTGTGAGTTACCATGATGGTCTCTTCTCGGCGGAGTTCGAGAAGTGAACACGGTGTTGGAGTAATGCTTGCCGCAGGATGCCCTCTAGTTACTCGCTCGTGCTTTGCCTCCTCTTCTCGCTCTCTTTTGCGAACAGGATAGCCACCATATATGCTAGTCGCTTGCTGCAGCTCTACATATTTTCCTTGCCTTACCTATTAAGCTTAAATAGTCTTGATCGCTAGGGTGCGAGATTGCTGAGTCCCTGTGGCTCACAGATTACTTCCAAACCAGATGCAGGGCCTGATGATTCCGTTCCAGATGACGCGGTTGAGCTCAAGTGGGAGTTCGACGAGGACTCACGCAGATACTACGTGTCTTTCCCTGATGATCAGTAGTGGTGCCCAGTTGGGGTGATCGGGACCGTGTCGCATGTTGGATTATCTTTTTATTTTGGCGCCGTAGTCGGGCCATGAGTGTTTGAATGTCGTAATGCTATTAATGTACTTTGATTGACGTGGCGAGTGTAAGCCAACTATGTTTCTCCCCTTTTATTATCCATATTACATGGGATGTTGTGAAGATTGCCTAACTTGCGACATTGCTTTCAATGCGATTATGCCTCTAAGTCGTGCCTCGACACATGGGAGCTATAGTCACATCGAGGGCGTTACAAGTTGGCATCAGAGCCTTCCCCGACCTTAGGAGCCCCCATTGCTTGATCGTTTTTAGCAGCCGAGTTGTGTCTAGAAAAAATGTTTTGAGTCATTTAGGAATTATATATCGGAGAGTTTAGGAATTCTTTTTACTCCCCAGTCTCCTCATCACTCTATTAAGGCATCCTGACGTAGAGTTTTGACTCTTCTCTTCTCAAATTTCACTAAAAAACTTTTTTAGGATCACGCAGGTATCTTGGTATCGTTCCGATGGTTTTGTGACGAGAACATTGTTCTTGGTGCCTCCTGTCTTTAGGGGTTGTGGCAGTGTCCCGGGGAGTTGAGCTCCGAGGTGTTGTCGTCACAATTTTATCGTTGTAGTTCTGGAATACCTGAGTTTAGTACGCCGACATCGAAAATCTCTTTTATGCAGTTCGTTGGTGAGATAACCTCGACGCCACCCAGTACTGGGGCGGGAGTTCGGGAGTATCGCCATAACTTGTATAACGGATGCTTTTCGAAGGTTGAGGTAGATGGTTTCCGAAGTTTTTCTCGGTTATGTGTTGAAGGATGGATACATCTGGATGTAGGATTTGCTAGATTTGGGTGAGATATTATGCTTCCCCTGTATCCCCAACACCTGATTGCATAACCGGAAAGGTTCGGGAGTTTCATAGGTGGGAATTCTTGTAGCTCTAGTTCTTCTTCCACGGATATTTGGTTTGAGATTGGGATTTCTTACCGAGTATTCGTTCTTGATCCGTACCTTGTTGATTTATTTCTCTACCTAAATTCTAAGTGGCTTCTCAATTTATGGATATGTGACCATTTCAAGAGGAACGCATTCGTTCTTATGTTCGGATGTGAAGACTTTATGTTGCATTTTTCATTCCATTGGATTCAGCTTCAATATTTGTCTGTCAATGTGCTAATGGTTGTCACCCTCTTCAGGATGGCTCCCGCTAAGAGCACCAATCAGAATCAGAATCAGGATCCGCCACCACCTCCACCTCCTCCGGAGGCATGGCAAGCTGTGATGGCTGCAACCAATGCAAACACGCAGTTGATCATGCAAATTCTTCAAGAGCGCAATCAAGCGAACCAAGGCAACCAAGGCAACAATAAAAATCACTTTGCTACACTCAACCAGTTCCTTGCTAACGGGCCAAAGACTTTCAGCAATTGTGTTGAGGCAACTGATGCTGACGATTGGCTCGTGGATCTGTGCAAGCATTTCGAGTGCAGTAACGTCAGGCCTGAGGACTTTGTCAAGTTCGCTTCCTTCCAACTCAAAGACCAAGCTGCATAATGGTTCCAGCAGTACAAGGATTCCAGAGGAGGACGTGTGATTACATGGGATGAATTCCGTCAAGACTTCAAAGCTCATCATATCCCTCAGAGCGTGGTTGAAAGCAAGTGTGAGTAACTCCGCAACCTGAAGCAAGGCTCTTTGTCTGTCTATGACTACAACAAGTTGTTTCAGAAGCTCGCCCGCTTTGCTAAGCAGGACGTCCCTGATGAGAAGAGCATGATATACTAGTTCAGGGGTGGTCTCAAATAAGAAATCCAGCTAGCTCTTGTTCTCTTTGAGCCCTTGAGGTATGATGAGTTCTACAACATGACATTGAAGCAAGAGGCTAATCAACTAAGGTGTGATGCTTCCAAGAAGCGAGTCAAGGATGCTACTCCTTCTTCCTCTACTCAAGTGGCCAAGCAGCAGAAGTATTGGCTTCCTCCTCCTCCGTTCCATCAGCCGTATCAGCAGAAGAGCAAAGGTGGCGGTGGATCTTCCCACTCACCCAACCCTGGCTTTCAGAACAAGACTTCGTCTCAAGCTCCAAGATCAAGTGCTCCGTATCACCATCCGCTTTCAGAGGTCATGTGCAACAAGTGCCAACAGAAGGGTCACTATGCCAACAAGTGCTTCAACCAGAGGCGTCTCCCTCCTCCTCCTCCTGTGAGATCGGCAAGTACAGCTATGGTCAAGCATAACACCAAGTCCGCCAAGGTCAACTTGATGAATGCAGCTCAGGCAGAGGACTCATCAGATGTCATCATGGGTAACCTTCCTGTTAATGATATTCCTGCAAAAGTTCTTTTTGACACGGGTGCATCACATTGTTTCATCTCGAGACCATTTGTTTCTAAGCATGAGTTGCCTTTACAAGATTGGCCTAGACAGTTTTCTGTTGTTTCTCCGGGTAAATTCATGAATGCAAGCGCTATCGCCCCGGATGTTACTATCACATTGGGCGACTACAAGTTCCTTTCTTCTCCGGTGGTTCTTGGTAACTCGGATATTGATCTTATTCTCGGAATGGATTGACTTTCTAAGCACAAGGCGCATCTTGATTGTGCAGCCAGGCAGATTCAATTGACTCATTCGTCTGAGGATGTAATTGTATTTGCCACTCGTGATGATACCATCCGTCTGTTTTCTCTCAATGAGAAGGGTGAACTGGATGCTATCTCTCAAATTCCAGTCGTTTGCGAATATCAAGACGTCTTTCCAGAAGAGCTTCCAGGAATGCCTCCGCACCGGCCAGTTGAATTCGTCATTGATCTTGAGCTCGGCACAGAACCTGTGTGCAAGCGTCCTTACAAGCTCGGACCTGAAGAGTTGAAGGAGCTGAAGAAGCAACTCGATATTCAAGAGAGAATGGGTCTCATCCGACCTAGTTCTTTTCCGTGGGGTTGTGGTGTTCTTTTTGTGAAGAAGGATGGAACGGACCGACTTTGTGTTGATTACCGTCCATTGAACAAGAAGACCATCAAGAACAAATACCCACTTCCCAACATCAACGAGCTGTTCGAATAACTCAAAGGGGCCCAAGTATTCTCCAAGCTTGATCTCCGTATGGGTTATCACAAGATTCGAATCCGTGAGCAAGATATTCCCAAGATGGCTTTCAGGACAAGCTATGGTTCATATGAATACACTGTCATGTCTTTTGGCCTCGTCAACGCTCCTCCGACTTTCTCTCGCATGATGAACTTCATCTTCAATGCCTACACCAATGACTTCGTTTTGGTCTATCTCGACGACATTCTGGTTTTCTCGAAGAACAAGGAAGATCATGCCAAGCACTTGCGTTTGGTACTCAATAAGCTCAGAGAACACCAGTTCTACGCCAAGTTCTCCAAGTGCGAATTTTGGCTCGATGAGGTTCTTTATCTTGGGCATATCATCTCTGTCAAGGGCATTGCGGTGAATCCTGAGAAGGTGTCTGCAATTGTGAATTGGGAACCACCTCAGAACGTGAAGCAACTCCGTAGCTTCCTCGGTCTCGCAAGCTACTGTCGAAGATTCATTGAAAACTTTTCTAAGATCGCGAAGCCTCTCTCAAATCTTCTCCAGAAGCACGTCAAGTACGTTTGGTCTCCGGAGTGTGACATTGCTTTCAACACTTTGAAAGAGAAATTGGTCACCGCTCCAGTTCTGACTCCGCCTGATGAATCCAAGCCGTATGAGGTCTTTTGCAATGCCTCTCTCCAAGGTCTTGGTGCAGTGTTGATGCAAGAGAAGAAAGTTGTGGCTTATAACTCTCGCCAGTTGAAGCCCAACAAGAAGAACTACCCCACTCATGATCTCGAGTTGGCGGTAGTTGTGCATGCTCTTTTGACTTGGAGACATCTCTTATTGGGAAGAAAAGTGGACATTTTCACTGACCACAAGAGTCTCAAGTACATCTTCACTCAGATTAATCTCAACCTCAGGCAAACTTGATGGGTCGAAATGATTCAAGAGTATAATCCGAGTATCGAGTATACTCCAGGCAAGGCCAATGTGGTTGCTGACGCATTGAGCAGGAAGGCTTACTGCAACAGTCTGATTCTCAAGCCTTATCAACCCGAGCTTTGTGAAGCTTTCCGCAAACTTAATCTACAAGTTGTTCCTCAAGGTTTCCTCGCCAACCTTCAAGTCTCTCCTACCTTGGAAGACCAGATTCGCCAAGCCCAACTTGATGCTATGGTGAAAAAGGTGAAGATTGGGATTGCCAAGAGTCAACCCAAGTACAAGTGCTACCGCCTTGATGACAAGGATACTCTCTTCTTTGAGGATCATATTGTTGTGCCCCAAGGTGATCTTCGTAAGGTTATTATGAACGAGGCTCACAATTCTCTCCTCTCAATCCACCCTAGGAGCACGAAGATGTATCAGGACCTTAAGCAGACTTATTGGTGGACTCGAATGAAGCGCGAGATTGCTCAATTCGTGAATGAATGTGATGTCCGCAGAAGAGTGAGGGCAGAACACCAAAGGCCAGCTGGTCTCCTCCAACCTCTTGCCATTCCAGAATGGAAGTTTGACCACACTGAGATGGACTTCGTGACTGGGTTTCCAAAGTACAAACGTGGCAATGATGCTATATTCGTTGTCATCGACAAACTCACTAAAGTGGATCACTTTCTGCCTATCAAAGAGTCAATCACTGCAGCTCAATTGGCGGAACTCTATACCTCTCGAATTGTCTCTCTGCACGGTATTCCACAAGTGATCTCTTCAGACCGTGGCAGCATCTTTACCTCCAAGTTTTGGGATTCTTTTTAGAAGGCCATGGGCACCAACATCCGCTTCAGCACAGCTTTCCATCCTCACACGAGCGGTCAAGTCGAGCGTGTCAACCAGATTCTTGAAGATATGCTCAGGGCTTGTGTGATCTCCTTCGGCATGAAGTGGGAGGATTGTCTTCCTTATGCTGAATTCTCCTACAACAACAGTTTTCAAGCAAGTTCGGGCAAGGCCCCATTTGAAATTCTGTATGGCAGGAAGTGCCGTACCCCTCTCAACTGGTCTGAAACCGGTGAACGTCAGCTTTTGGGTAATGACTTAATCACAGAGGCAGAGGAAATGTGCAAAGTCATTCGAGATAACCTCAAAGCAGCCCAATCCCGCCAGAAGAGCTACTATGATAGTAAGCACCGTGATTTGGCTTTCGAGATCGGAGATCATGTTTACCTCCGCGTCTCTCCTATGAAAGGTACTCGTCGCTTCGGTATCAAAGGGAAGCTTGCCCCTAGATATGTGGGTCCTTTCAAGATCATCAGCAAGAGAGGCGATCTCGCCTATCAACTCGAGCTTCCTTCAAACTTTGCAAATGTTCATGACGTGTTCCATGTCTCTCAGCTTCGAAAGTGCTTCAAGACTCCTGACCGCACCGTCAACTTCAAGGACATTGAGCTCCAAGAAGATCTCTCATATCGTGAGCACCCCGTTGCTATTCTTGAAGAGACTGAACGCAAGACTCGCAACAAGTCAATCAAATTCCTCAAAGTCAAGTGGTCACACCATTCCGACCGTGAAGCTACCTGGGAACGCGAGGATCACCTCCGTTCTGAGTACCCGGCGTTCTTTCAGTCCTAGATCTCGGGACGAGATCCTTTCGTAGTAGTGGAGTGTTGTAACACCCCGGATGTAATTTACCCAATATGTACTCCAACTCTTGCCGTTTCCGGCCTTAAGTTATTTTATTTTCGCGGGTTCGGGTCTTTGTCTCTGTGTGTTGTTATCATTGTCATGCATCTCATATCATTTCATCATGTGCATTGCATTTGCATACGTGTTCATCTCATGCATTCGAGCATTTTCCCCGTTGTCCGTTTTGCATTCCGGCGCTTCGTTCTCCTCCGGTGGTCTTTTTTACCTTTCTTTCGTGTGTGGGGATTAAACATTTCCGGATTGGACCGAGACTTGCCAAGCGGCCTTGGTTTACTACCGGTAGACCGCCTGTCAAGTTTCGTACCATTTGGACTTCGTTTGATGCTCCAACGGTTAACCGAGGGGCCGGAAAGGCCTCGTGTGTGTTGCAGCCCAACACCCCTCCATTTTTGCCCAAAACCCACCAAAACCCTCTCCATCATCTAGAGCGTTTGATCACGACCGCGTGGCCAAAAACCGCACCTCATTTGGACACTCCTAGCTCCCTCTATGCCTATTTAAAGACCCCCCCGAATTTATCCTTCCCCTTACTCCCGAAACCCTAGATCCATCCCCACCCGCCGCCGCCGGACAAAGTCCGCCGGGCCGGACATTGTCCGACCTGCTCCGCCGCCGCCATGTCAGCCCCGTGAGCCCCACATCGCCGCCACTCCCGCCGAGGCCCGCGAGGGCCCAAGGCCGGCCCTCTCCCGCTGCCGCCTGGGCCAGAGGCGCCCGCGCCGGCAGCCTCTTCGCCTACCTCGCCCCGCCGCCGCACGCCGTTCGCCGCCTGAGCTCCGGCGAGCTCCAGCGCTGCCCCGCCGCGCCGCTTCCGGCGCCGCCCCGCCGCCACGGCTCCGGCCACCACCGCCCGGACGCCGGTCGCCTTCTCCTCCCTCACCGGCGCACCTCCTTGCCTCCTCCGACGAGCTCTCCGACCGGATCCACCGCGTCAAGTCCGGCCGACGAACCTCGAAGTCTGTGCACTGCTACAGTGTTCTCAGATCCAGATCTAGATCCGGTTGACTTTCCGTCCCTAACCCTAATTTTTTGGCTATGTTCATCGCATCGTAACTTTGCATCCGTAGCTCCGTTTTGGGCATATAGCATATCAAAATGTTCGTCTCAAAGAGCATATCATTTCATCTCATTGCATCATTTTCATTTGAGTTCATATTTATGCCCGACATGCGGTTAGAAGAGTGCTATTTGAGATAATTGTTAGATCTGTTGCTCCAATTAGATATTTGTCATTTTTTGCCATGATTATTGTGTGCATGATATGCCCCTGAGCTCTTCATGAGTTTTGTTATATGTTTTGCCATCTATCCAGAGGTGCAACCCATGTATTTTTGGGATGTGTGTGGTGACTAGCACAAGCTTGCAAAGTGGTGCATTCGTTAATGCTGATTTCAGGGACTTAGCATTTCCACTAAGTCCTTGGACTGTTTATCTCATATGCCATATGTTCATGTTGTTTCCTAGTGATCCGTGCCTCTTTTGAGGATGATCAGTAAGGATGTTTTGTTAATCTTGTAGTGCTCTATCCATCCATGTCTTTATTTGCAATTATGGAGCACCCTAGCTTGAGTCAATCGAGCTCTACTTTTGTCACTTCAGGAATCTGGGTAGATTGTCTACTTGTTAGCAATTTTGCCGAGGGTGTGGTAGTTGATCTGTGCATGCTATGCTATTGTTCTTGCCATGTCTAGCTTGTATTATGTGTATTCTTGATGGGTGTATTCTTAGATTGTCATGACTTTCTCCGTAGTGAGTGCATCGAGCTCGTAAACATGCCTACTTGATATCTGTTTCAGCATGCTCCAGTTTTCACTAAGTCTGAGAACTGATTATGTTTTTGCCATGTTCACATGCTTGCAAATGTATTTTCTGATCCTTTTTGGCTCAAGGTCACTAAGGGATTTTTGTTTACCAAATGCATTTTTGCCATGCTTGTTTGAACCTGTTAATGGATGAATTGGGCGTAGCTCAGTGCTAGTCTTTTGTTAAGCATCATGAATGGATCCCTGCATGTATTTTAATGCCATGTTTGGGTGCTGTATCATGTTCATCTTGTTGCATTTAGATGGCTACTTGCTGTAAATCGCAGAACGTGGTCATATTTGAATTGCTTGCCATTTCCAAACTGTAACTCCGATTCCGGTGATCTTTATATCGTTTTCAAGCAATTTCATCTCATCTTTCCTGTGGCACACTTGGATTTCCATGTTGAGGCCAGGTTCATTAATTCCTTGTCAAATCTTGCATATGCATCACATATTGCATCCCGCATAGCATACCATCTTTGCATCATATTGTTTGAGCCTTGCACGTGGTTGATTGTGTCCTTGTTGCTTGTTTGTCTTGTTTGGGTAGAGCCGGGAGACGAGTTCGCTAACAAGGAGCCCGTTGAGTTTGCTTTCGAGGATCCAGTAAACTCTGACAACTTTGCAGGCAAGATGATCATACCCTCGAAATCACTACTATCTTTGCTATGCTAGATGCTCGCTCTTTTGCTATGCCTATGCTACGATTCCTACCACTTGCTTATCATGGCTCCGAAATTGCCATGTCAAAACTCTAACCCACCATGTCCTAGCAAACCGTTGATTGGCTCTGTTACCGCTTTGCTCAGCCTCTCTTATAGCGTTGCTAGTTGCAGGTGAAGATTGGAGACCGTTCCTTGTTGGAACACTATTTACTTGTTGGGATATCATTATATTGCCATGTTATCTTAATGCATCTATATACTCGGTAAAGGGTGGAAGGCTCGGCCTCTCGCCTAGTGTTTTGTTCCACTCTTGCCGCCCTAGTTTCCGTCATATCGGTGTTATGTTCCCGGATTTTTGCGTTCCTTACGCGGTTGGGTTATAATGGGAACCCCTTGATAGTTTGCCTTGATTAAAGCTTTTCTAGCAATGCCCAACCTTGGTTTTACCATTTTCCACCTAGCCTCTCTTTCCCTTGGGTTTCCGGAGCCCGAGGGTCATCTTATTTAAACCCCCCCCCGGGCCAGTGCTCCTCTGAGTGTTGGTCCAACCGAGCGATGTCCGGGGCTACCAGGGGCAACTTTGGGCTGGCCTACCCGACGTCTGGCTCATCTGAGTGTGCCCTGAGAACGAGATATGTGCAGCTACTATCGGGATTTGTCGGCACATTCGGGCGGTGTTGCTGGTTTTGTTTTAACTTATTGAAGTGTCTTGAAGAACCGAGATACCGAGTCTGATCGGAATGTCTCGGGAGGAGGTCTATTCCTTCGTTGACCGTGAGAGCTTGTCATGGGCTAAGTTGGGACTCCCCTGCAGGGTTTTGAACTTTCTAAAGCCGTGCCCGCGGTTATGGGCAGATGGAAATTTTTTAATGTCCGGCTATATATAACTTGAACCTTAACTTAATTAAAATGAATCAACTGTGTGAGTTACCGTGATGGTCTCTTCTCGGCGGAGTCCGGGAAGTGAACACGGTGTTGGAGTAATGCTTGCCGCAGGATGCCCTCTAGTTACTCGCTCATGCTTTGCCTCCTCTTCTCGCTCTCTTTTGCGAACAGGATAGCCACCATATATGCTAGTCGCTTGCTGCAGCTCCACATATTTTCCTTGCCTTACCTATTAAGCTTAAATAGTCTTGATCGCGAGGGTGCGAGATTGCTGAGTCCCTGTGGCTCACAGATTACTTCCAAACCAGATGCAGGGCCTGATGATTCCGTTCTAGATGACGCGCTTGAGCTCAAGTGGGAGTTCGACGAGGACTCACGCAGACACTACGTGTCTTTCCCTAATGATCAGTAGTGGTGCCCAGTTGGGGTGATCGGGACCGTGTCGCATGTTGGGTTATGTTTTTATTTTGGCGCCATAGTCGGGCCATGAGTGTTTGAATGTTGTAATGCTATTTATGTACTTTGATTGACATGGCGAGTGTAAGCCAACTATGTTTCTCCCCTTTTATTATCTATATTACATGGGATCTTGTGAAGATTGCCTAACTTGCGACATTGCTTTCAATGCGATTATGCCTCTAAGTCGTGCCTCGACACGTGGGAGCTATAGTCGCATCGAGGGCGTTACAGGTATTTAGGAAGATAACTAAAAAATCCACATGCGGCAACACCTGAAATACACAAGAGCAAAAGAAGAGTGCTCTGTTGTTTTCTTTGAGGTTTCCCCTAGTAGGGGAGACCAAGAAGAAAACCAGTAAGAAGGCGACCCGAAGTCTAGTATTAAAAGAGATAGTTTACCGCCTCTTGATGGAGAATTGAAAACATCCCAACGTATCTTTCACTAATTAAGTAGTAGTGAGGCATCGGTACGTCAGCTGGAGAAGAATGCTTGCTTTTCGTATCAGAAGACAACGATTTGGCTCGCTGGTGTCTACTTTCGGCTATAGGAACTAGTCTCCGTGGCGAGCGGTGACGAGCTCTTTTGTGTCCTCAAGACGCTTCTTGATAGCATCCACGGATTCCTCCATTAGCCTTTGGCGCTCGATGCGGAGCATGGCATTCTCGTCCATAAGTTTCTAGACGATGACGCTAGTCCTCTCCAACAAGGCAATGGTCTCCTCATGCTGCTTCGTCGTTCCGGCGATCTTCGCCCTCAGCAGGTCACGCTCAGTGCGGAGCTTCGCCTTGTCCTCCCATAGTCCCCGGATGACGCTGATAGCATTTTTAAATGAGGCATTCATCTCATCCTGCTGCTTCATCCAGTCGGATATCCGACCCATCAAGTCATCATGCATAGCGCGCATGTGCCTGTGAGAGTCCTCGCTTGCCCGCGAGACATTTTCCTAGGCCACTGCGGCGCGGGAGGACATCCTTGCTACATTCGCGGAGCGGCGGGACATCTTTGCTGCTTCCGCGCGCGGCCGGACCAGTCTGCTGCATCGATGGTGCCTCGGGACCTTTGTGCTGCTTCGGCGGTGCGGCGGGACCTCTATGCTGTTACGGCCACGTGGTGGGACATGTCGGCTGCTTTTGCGGCAAGGCGGGACATCTCTCGTGCTTCCACTACCATGCTCGCCTCTACCTGGTAGTAATCTCTCGACCCAGAGCTCACGCTGGCCATGGCAGACGCAAGGGAGCAACGATGAATGACTTGTTTGTTTTTGTGGATGAGGAGTTGAGGAGGAATGTGCAGTCATCTTGGAGTAGTAGTATTTATAACCGAGTACTAATAGGCTCCTAAGTGGGAAACCGTTTAGGTTTTGATCGATATGAACAGGTTTGCAATTAAATATAGCATGGTAGTAATTTGGAATGTGATGGGACGCGGGCTCAACATTTATTGACAGTTCTATAATTTGTAAGTGCGACACTATTCTCGGATGGCATAACGTGGGCATGCTTTCTCAGCCATGTACGTGGCGTTTGCAGCATAGGGTGCACCTCAATAGGCGATGTCAGCACACGTCTTGTTCCAACAACCGTGCACGCTCTTCATTACCATCGTGCACACTTCTTTTAATTAGAATGTGTGCCCGTCTAGCGCACACACGTTGATCTGTCTAACTTTTTCTGTTTGTTGTGGCTAATCGCAAATTGTTCATCCGTGTGAAGTGTATGCCATCAATCGCAGACACGTTGATCTGGCTGACCGTTTCTGTTGTGTTGCCTAATCGCAAACAATTCATTTGTCTGAAGTGTATGCCATCAATCACACACACCTTCATCTGGCTGCCCACTTTTGTTGCTCCGCCTAATCACAAACAGTTAATTCGACTAAACTGTATGCCGTATATCGCACAAGCCTTCATTTGGCTGCCCGTTTCTGTTCTTCTGCCTCATCGCAAATAGTTCATAGAACTAAACCGTATGCCCCGCATCGCACACGCAACTAAAATCTAAACCGTGTTTGATGTATCCACCATCGCAAACGTTCTGCATCTTTTTGACGGGTTTTACATCACCGTTTGTGATTAATGCATCGCGCACAGTTTCGTCGAAGGGTCTCTGAGCGTAGTGTCGCGTTAGCAGCATCCTGCAGTAGTAACAAGTCATGTGCCAGAGTACAATTATACCGTTGCAGATTTTGTCAATGATATCCATGAAGTATCCACTACCGGAGGTAACTAACGATGAGGCATATAATGTCTTTGTTAAACATCCATAACTAGTAGCTAGATGGCTTCTTCTCTCTCTTTGATCTCCAATACAATGTTCTCCTCGATGTTCTTGGAGTTCTATTACATGTAAGCTTGTAGCGACCCGACCTGGCAAGAGTCGAAGTCTCTGTGCTTACCGTGCTAGTCCCTGGATCGACTTCCTAGCACACACAGTACTCGATGAAATAATATAAATAACACACATCTCTTTATTACATCGATGGTCCAGGAGCAATACATTTATTACAAAATAGCGATAAAGCCAAACAAATAAATATTGTGGAAGCAAAGTAGTAAATGAGTCCAATCCACGAGCAAGGTTTAGTGTAGAACATTGATACGTCCATTTTGCATCATGCTTTTATATCGATATTTATTGCATTATGGGCTGTTATTACACATATGTCACAATACTTATGCCTATTCTCTCTTATTTTACAAGGTTTGCATGAAGAGGGGGAATGTCGGCAGCTGGAATTTTGGGTTGGAAAAGGAGAAAATATTATAACCTATTCTGCACATCTCTAAAAGTCCTGAAACTTCAGGGAGCACGTTTCAGGATATATAAAAAACATTGGGCGAAAGAAGTACCAGAGGGGGGCCACCCACCATCCACAAGGGTGGGGGGCGCGCGCTCCCCCCTGGGCGCGCCCCCCGCCTCGTGGGCCCCCTAGTGGCCCTCTGATTCACATCTTCTACTATATGAGGTCTTTCGTCCGAAAACAAATCATAAGCTAGCTCACGGGACGAAACTCCGCCGCCATGAGGCGGAACCTTGGCGGAACCAATCTAGGGCTCCGGCAGAGCTGTTCTGCCAGGGAAACTTCCCTCCGGGAGGGGGAAATCATCACCAACGATCCTCTCATCGGGAGGGGGTCAATCTCCATCAACATCTTCACCAGCACCATCTCATCTCAAACCCTAGTTCATCTCTTGTATCCAATCTTTGTATCCAAACCTCAGATTGGTACCTGTGGGTTGCTAGTAGTGTTGATTACGCCTTGTAGTTGATGCTAGTTGGTTTACTTGGTGGAAGATCATATGTTCAGATCCATTATGAATATTAATACCCCTCTGATTATGAACATGAATATGCTTTGTGAGTAGTTACGTTTGTTCCTGAGGACATGGGACTATAAGTAGTCATGTGAATTTGGTATTCGTTCGATATTTTAATGAGATGTATGTTGTCATCCCTCTAGTAGTGTCATGTGAACGTCGACTACATGACACTTCACCATTATTTGGGCCTAGAGGGAGGCATTGGCAAGTAATAAGTAGATGATGGGTTGCTAGAGTGACAGAAGCTTAAACCCTAGTTTATGCGTTGCTTCGTAAGGGGCTGATCTGGATCCATATGTTTCATGCTATGGTTAGGTTTACCTTAATACCTCTGTTGTAGTTGCGGATGCTTGCAATAGGGGTTAATCATAAGTGGGATGCTTGTCCAAGTAAGGGTAGTAACCAAGCACCGGTCCACCCACATATCAAATTATCAAAGTACCGAACGCGAATCATATGAACCTGATGAAAACTAGCTTGATGATAATTCCCATGTGTCCTTGGGAGCGCTTTCCTTCATATCAGAGTTTGTCTAGGCTTGTCCCTTGCTATAAAAAGGATTGGGCCATCTTGCTGCACCTTATTTACTTTTACTACTTGCTACTTGTTATAAATTATCTTATCACAAAACTATCTGTTACCGATAATTTCAGTGCTTGAAGAGAATACCTTACTGAAAACTGCTTATCATTTCCTTCTACTCCTCGTTGGGTTCGACACTCTTACTTATTGAAAAGGCTACGATCCCCTACAGTTTTGGGTCATCAAGAGTATTTTCTGGCTCCGTTGCCGGGGATTGAAGCGCCTTTGGTAGGTGGAATTTGGTAAGGAAAAATTTATATAGTGTGCTGAAATTTACTGTCACTTGTTACTATGGAACATAATACTTTGAGGGGCTTGTTCGGGGTATCTTCACCCTGACCAGTAGAGCAAAGAGTTGCTCCTAAACCTACTGAAAATGTTTACTTTGAAATTCCTTCGGGTATGATAGAGAAACTGCTAGCTAATCCTTTTGCAGGTGATGGAACATTACATCCCGATTTACACTTAATCTATGTGGATGAAGTTTGTGGATTATTTAAGCTTGCAGGTATGCCCGAGGATGTTATCAAGAAGAAGGTCTTCCCTTTATATTTGAAGGGAGAGGCATTGACATGGTATAGGCTATGTGATGATATGGGATCATGGGACTACAAGCGATTGAAATTGGAATTTCATCAGAAGTTTTATCCTATGCATCTTGTTCATTGTGATCGTAATTATATATATAATTTTTGGCCTCGCGAAGGAGAAAGCATCACTCAAGCTTGGGGGAGGCTTAAGTCAATGTTATATCATGCCCCAATCATGAGATCTCAAGAGAAATGATTATTCAAAAAAATTATGCTTGGCTTTCTCTCAGTAGTCGCTCCATGCTCGATACTTCTTGTACTGGATCTTTTATGATGAAGACTATTGAATTCAAATGGGATTTATTGGAAATAATTAAACGCAACTCTGAAGATTGGGACCTTGACGAAGGTAAGGAGTCAGGTATAACACCTAAGTTTGATTGTGTTAAATCTTTTATGGATACCGATGCTTTCCGTGAAATTAGCACTAAATATGGACTTGACTCTGAGATAGTAGCTACTTTCTGTGAATCCTTTGCTACTCATGTTGATCTCCCTAAGGAGAACTGGTTTAAATATAATCCTCCCATTGAATTAAAAGTAGTTGCACCTATTAAAGTTGAAGAAAAGACTATCACTTATGATGATCCTGTTGTTCCTACTGCTTATATTGAGAAGCCACCTTTCCCTGTTAGAATAAAGGATCATGCTAAAGTTTCAACTGTGGTTAACAAAAATAATATGAAGACACCTAAACCCCCTGAGCAAATTAAAGTTGAACCTAAGATTGCTATGGTTAAAGATCTCTTGGCCGATAATATTGATGGGCATGTTATTTACTTCTGCAATGAAGCTACTAGAATTGCTAGACCTGATGCTAAAAATAAACATAGACCTATTGTAGGCGTGCTTGTTATTTCCGGTAAAATAGGAGATCATTGTTATCATGGCTTATGTGATATGGGTGCTAGTGCAATACCTCATTCCTTATACGAAGAAATTATGCATGATATTGCACCTATTGAGATAGAAGATATCGATGTTACCATTAAACTTGCCAATAGAGATACTATTTCACTGATTGGGATTGTTAGAGATGTTGAAGTCTTGTGTGGGAAGGTTAAATATCTTGCTGATTTTCTTGTTCTTAGTTCCCCACAAGATAGCTTTTGTCCCATTATATTTTGTAACCCTTCTTGAATACTGTTAATGCTAAGATAGACTGCAATAAGGATATTATTTCTGTTGGTTTAGGGGATATGTCTCATGAGTTTAATTTTGCTAAATTTAGTAGACAACCCCGTGATGAGGAATTTCCTAGTAAAGATGAAATTATTGGTCTTGCTTCTATTGCCGTGCCTCCTACTGATCCTTTAGAACAATATTTGCTTGACCATGAAAATGATATGTTTATGAATGAAAGAAGGGAAATAGATGAAGTATTCTTTAAACAGGGACCTATTCTGAAACAAAACTTGCCTGTTAAAATCCTAGGGGATCCTCCTCCACCCAAGGGCGATCCTGTGTTTGAGCTTAAACCATTGCCTGATACTCTTAAATATGCTTATCTTGATGAAAAGAAGATATATCCTGTTATTATTAGTGCTAACCTTTCAGAGCATGAAGAAGAGAGATTATTGAAAACTCTGAAGTAGCATCGTGCTGCTATTGGATATACTCTTGATGATCTTAAGGGCATTAGTCCCACTCTATGTCAACACAAAATAAATTTGGAGAAAGACGCCAAACCACTTATTGATCACCAACGATGGCTAAATCCTAAGATGAAAGAAGTGGTAAGAAAGGAAATATTAAAGCTCCTTGAAGCAGGTATAATTTATCCCATTGCTGATAGTCAGTGGGTAAGTCATGTCCATTGTGTTCCTAAGAAAGGAGCTATTACAAATTGATTCCGCAAAGAATTATGACAGGTTATAGGATGGTAATTGATTTCCGCAAATTAAATAAAGCTACTAAAAAAGATCATTACCCTTTGCCTTTCATTGATCAAATGCTAGAAAGATTATCCAAACATACACATTTTTGCTTTCGAGATGGTTACTCCAATTTCTCTCAAATACCTGTGTCAGCTGATGATCAAGAAAAGACTACTTTTACTTGCCCTTTCGGTACCTTTGCTTATAGACGTATGCCTTTTGGTTTATGTAATGCACCTGCTACCTTTCAAAGATGCATGATGGCTATATTCTCTGACTTTTGTGAAAAGATTTGTGAAGTTTTCATGCATGATTTCTCTGTTTATGGATCCTCTTTTGATGATTGCTTAAGCAACCTTGATCGAGTTTTGCAGAGATGTGAAGAAACTAACCTTGTCTTGAATTGGGAGAAGTGCCACTTTATGGTTAATGAAGGTATTGTCTTGGGGCATAAAATTTCTGAAAGAGGTATTGAAGTGGACAAAGCTAAAGTTGATGCTATTGAAAAGATGCCGTGTCCCAAGGACATCAAAGGTATAAGAAGTTTCCTTGGTCATGCCGGTTTTTATAGGAGGTTCATTAAGGACTTCTCAAAAATTTCCCGGCCTCTAACTAACCTATTACAAAAAGATATTCCTTTTGTCTTTGATGATGATTGTGTAGAAGCATTTGGAATACTTAAGAAAGCTTTGATTTCTGCACCTATTGTCTTTGATGATGATTGTGTAGAAGCATTTGGAATACTTAAGAAAGCTTTGATTTCTGCACCTATTGTTCAACCACCTGATTGGAATTTACCCTTTGAAATTATGCATGATGCTAGTGATTATGCTGTAGGGGCTGTTCTAGTACAAAGAGTTAATAAAAAATTAAATGTTATCCAATATGCTAGTAAAACTCTAGACAATGCCCAGAGAAATTATGCTACTACTGAAAAGGAATTCTTTGCGGTTGTATTTGCTTGTGATAAGTTCAGACCTTATATTGTTGATTCTAAAGTAACTATTCACACTGATCATGCTACTATTAAATATCTTATGGAAAAGAAAGATGCTAAACCTAGACTTATTAGATGGGTTCTCCTACTACAAGAATTTGATTTGCATATTATTGATAGAAAGGGAGCTGAGAATCCCGTTGCAGACAACTTGTCTAGGTTAGAGAATGTTCTTGATGACCCACTACCTATTGATGATAGCTTTCCTGATGAACAATTAGTTGTCATAAATGCTTCCCGTACTGCTCCATGGTATGATGATTATGCTAATTACATTGTTGCTAAATTTATACCACCTAGTTTCACATACCAGCAAAAGAAAAAGTTTTTCTATGATTTAAGACATTACTTCTGGGATGACCCACATCTTTACAAAGAAGGAGTAGGTGGTGTTATTAAACATTGTGTACCTGAGCATGAACAGGAACAGATCCTACGTAAGTGTCACTCTGAGGCTTATGGAGGACACCATGCTGGAGATAGAACTGCACACAAGGTATTGCAATCCGGTTTTTATTGGCCTACTCTCTTCAAGGATGCCCGTAAGTTTTTCTTGTCTTGTGATGAATGTCAAAGAATTGGTAATATTAGTAGACATCAAGAAATGCCTATGAATTATTCACTCGTTATTGAACCATTTGATGTTTGGGGCTTTGATTATATGGGATCTTTCCCTTCCTCTAATGGGTATACACATATTTTAGTTGATGTTGATTACGTTACTAAGTGGGTAGAAGTTATTCCAACTAGCAGTGCTGATCATAACACCTCTATTAAGATGCTTAAAGAAGTTATTTTTTCCGAGGTTTGGAGTCCCTAGATATTTAATGACTGATGGTGGTTCACATTTTATTCATGGTGCCTTTCGTAAAATGCTTGCTAAGTATGATTTTAATCATAGAATTGCATCTCCTTATCACCACAGTCTAGTGGCCAAGTAGAATTAAGTAATATAGAGAGCTTAAATTAATTTTGCAAAAGACTGTTAATAGATCTAGAAAGAATTGGTCCAAGAAACTTGATGATGCATTATGGGCTTATAGAACTGCATATAAAAATCCTATGGGTATGTCTCCGTATAAAATGGTTTATGGAAAAGCATGTCACTTACCTCTTGAACTAGAACATAAGGCATATTGGGCCATTAAAGAGCTCAACTATGATTTCAAACTTGTCGGGTGAGAAGAGGCTTTTTGACATTAGCTCACTTGATGAATGGAGAACCCAGGCCTATGAAAATGCCAAGTTGTTTCAAGAAAAATTTAAAAGATGGCATGATAAAAAGATACAAAAGAGTGAGTTTAATGTAGGTGATTGTGTATTGCTATACAACTCTCGTTTAAGATATTTTGCAGGCAAACTTCTCTCTAAACGGGAAGGTCCTTACGTTATCGAGGAGGTCTATCGCCTCGGTGCCATAAAAATCAACAACTTCGAAGGCACAAATCCAAGGGTGGTGAACGGCCAAAGAGTCAAACATTATATCTCAGGTAATCCTATAAATATTGAAACTAATGTTATTGAAACCGTAACCCCGAGGAATACATAAGATACACTTTCCAGAATGTTTCAGACTTTGAAAAGGAATAGGTATGTGGTACGGTAAGTAAACCGACTCCAAAATAGTTCTAATGGCAATTTTTCTCCATTTTGGAATATTTAAGAAAATAGAAAAATAAGAAGCAGACCAGAAAGGACACGAGGCTTCCACGAGGGTGGAGGGCGCGCCCTACCCCGTGGGCGCGCCCCCTGCCTCGTGGGCACCTCATGCGCTCTCCGGACTCCGTTTTGTTGCACAATACTTCTTTTAGTCGGTAAAAATTCATTATATAATCTCCCGAAGGTTTTGACCTTCGTATCATGCAAATATATCATGTCTTTGTTTCGGGCTGTTTCTGCCGCAGATTAGAGCAAGATGTCTTCTCAAGAGTCAGTTAGGGAGAGTCGGGTGTCTCATCCGACACCAAGTCCAGGGGCAAACAACGATGCCTATCACTTTGGGCCCTCAACGGAGGAAGATATGGAAGCTGAATTGAAAAGGATAAATGCCATGGAGGAGGATCAAGAAGTTACTTCTCGTTTCCGGGCAGGATTCATGATGGGGGAACTATAGAGCTCATCTATTCCAAACTCGGTCATCCCTTCCAATGTTAGATTTCTTTCTTATGAAAATATGAAAAAGAGTGTTATTTGTTCTCCCGCAGCTATGCAACATCCTTGGGTGAAAGGAGCTTTAGCCGTCACTGGCAAGCTCCGTAAGGAAATAATGAACCTCAAGCAGCAAGTTAATAAGCTCGAGGAAGAGAACCGTATCCTGAGGGGCATCATCGCCAAGAATATCACATCACCACCCCTGAAGAAGGAGACATAATTACATGGGTATGGGCACTCCCCTTGGCAACTGCCAAGCTTGGGGGAGTGCCCCGGTATTATCACCATCACTTTTATCTTTACCGTTTTTCTTAGTTTGATCCTTTTGATAATATCTTAATCTAGTAGAATAAAGTTTTAGTATGATCTAGTTGTGAGTTTTGCTTTATGATCTTCTTATGTAATCGAGTCCGTGAGCTATATATAATAAAGATTAGTGTTGAGTCAAGGGCTTGATTATTTTGCTATGATCTTGAGGGAATAAAATAAAAAGAGAAGAAATAAAAAGAAACAAAGAGACCATATGGATCTTATGGAGAGTAATGAGATCACATATAAAGAGTATGATGAATAAAAATTATTGAGATTTGACAAACATAGTTTTGGTCATCGTTGCAATTAATAGGAAGTAATAAAGAAAGAGAGGTTCACATATAAATATACTATCCTGGACATCTTTTATAATTGTGAGAACTCGTTAAAGTATGATATGCTAAAGAGTTGACGTTGGACAAGGAAGACAACATAATGGGTTATGTTTTCTTACATCTGAGATAAATTATATTGTCATGGATCATCCAACATGTTGAGCATTCCTTTCCCTCTCTTGCTAGCCAATTTCTTTGCACCAAGTAGAGATACTACTTGTGCTTCCAAATATCCCTAAACCCAGTTTTGCCATGAGAGTCCACCATATCTACCTATGGATTCAGTAAGATCCTTCAAGTAAGTTGTCGTCGGTGCAAGCAATAAAAATTGCTCTCTAAATATGTATGACTTATTAGTGTGGAGAAAATAAGCTTTATACGATCTTGTGATATGGAAGAAATAAAAGCGATAGACTGCATACTAAAGGTCCATATCACAAGTGGCAATATAAAGTGACGTTCTTTTGCATTAAGATTTTGTGCATCCAACCATAAAAGCGCATGACAACCTCTTCTTCGCTCTGCGAAGGGCCTATATTTTACTTTCATCTTCTACCTTATATAAGAGTCATGGTGATATTCACCTTTCCTTTTACATTTTATCCTTTGGCAAGCACAATGTGTTGGAAAGATCCTGATATATATGGCTAATTGGATGTGGGTTTTTCATGAACTATTATTTTTGACATTACCCTTGAGGTAAAACGTTGGGAGGCAAAACTATAAGCCCTATCTTTCTCTGTGTCCGATTAAAAATCCATACCCATAAGTATTGCGTGAGTGTTAGGAATTGTGAAAGACTAAATGATAGTTGAGTATGTGGACTTGCTGAAAAGCTCTTATATTGACTCTTTCCTATGTTATGATAAATTGCAATTGCCTCAGTGACTGAGATTAGAGTTTGTTGGTTCTCAATAAAGTTTATGATTCATACTTGAAATTGTGATTGAATTGTTACTTAAGAATAAGAGATCATATGACAATATATATATGTTGCTTCTCTAAGAATGTTCATGATGCCCTCATGTCCGTATTTTATTTTTATCGACACCTCTATCTCTAAACATGTGGACATATTTTTCGATCTTGGCTTTCGCTTGAGGACAAGCGAGGTCTAAGCTTGGGGGATGATACGTCTCCAACGTATCTATAATTTTTTATTGCTCCATGCTATATCATCTATTGTTTTGGACATTATTGGGCTTTATTATCCACTTTTATATTATTTTTGGACTAACCTATTAACCGGAGGCCCATCCCAGAATTGCTGTTTTTTGCCTGTTTAGGGTTTCGAAGAAAAGGAATATCAAACAGAGTCCAAACGGAATGAAACCTTCGGGAACGTGATTTTCTCATCGAATACAACTCAGGCTTGGACCCTACGTCAAGCCATGTAACAGGAGTCCACGAGGTAGGGGCGCGCCTACCCCCCCCCCCCAGGCGCGCCCTCCACCCTCGTGGGCCCCCTGTTGCTCCACTGACGTACTTCTTCCTCCTATATATACCCACGTACCCCCAAACGATCAGATACGAAGCCAAAACCCTAATTCCACCGCCGTAACTTTCTGTATCCATGAGATCCCATATTGGGGCCTGTTCTAGAGCTCCGTCGGAGGGGACATCGATCACGGAGGGCTTCTACATCAACACCATAGCCCCTCCGATGAAGTGTGAGTAGTTTACCTCAGACCTATGGGTCCATAGTTAGTAGCTAGATGGCTTCTTCTCTCTTTTTGGATCTCAATACAATGTTCTCCCCCTCTCTTGTGGAGATCTATTTGATGTAATCTTCTTTTTGCGGTGTGTTTGTTGAGACCGATGAATTGTGGGTTTATGATCAAGTCTATCTATGAATAATATTTGAATCTTCTCTGAATTCTTTTATGTATGATTAGTTATCTTTGCAAGTCTCTTTGAATTATCAGTTTGGTTTGGCCTACTAGATTGATCTTTCTTGCAATGGGAGAAGTGCTTAGCTTTGGGTTCAATCTTGCGGTATCCTTTCCCGGTGATAGTAAGGTCAGCAAGGCACGTATTGTATTGTTGCCATAGAGGATAACAAGATGGGGTTTTCTTCATATTGCATGAGTCTATCCCTCTACATCATGTCATCCTGCTTAAGGCGCTACTCTGTTTTTAACTTAATACTCTAGATGCATGCTAGATAGCGGTCGATCAGTAGAGTAATAGTAGTAGATGCAGACAGGAGTCGGTCTACTTGTCTCAGACGTGATGCCTATATACATGACATACCTAGATATTCTCATAACTATGCTCAATTTTGTCAATTGCTCAACAATAATTTGTTCACCCACCGTAGAATACTTATGCTCTCGAGAGAAGCCACTAGTGAAACCTATGGCCCCCGGGTCTATCTTTATCATATCAATCTCCTACTACTTAATTATTTACTTTGCCATTTACTTTGCCTTTATTTCACTTTGCATCTTTATCATAAAAATACCAAAAATATTATCTTATCATATCTATCAGATCTCACTCTCGTAAGTGGCCCTATAGGGATTGACAACCCTATTTGCGTTGGTTGTGAGGATTTATTTGTTTTGTGCAGGTGCAAGGGACTAGCGCGTAGCCTCCTACTAGATTGATACCTTGGTTCTCAAAAACTGAGGGAAATACTTACGCTACTCTGCTGCATCATCCCTTCCTCTTCGGGGAAAACCAACGCAGTGCTAAAAGAGGTAGCAAGAACGATTTTTGGCACCGTTGCCGGGGAGGTCTACGCAAAAGTCAACAAACCAAGTACCCATCACATACCCTTATCTCCCGCATTACATTATTTGCCATTTGCCTCTCATTTTCCTCTCCCCCACTTCACCCTTGCCGTTTTATTTGCCCTCTCTCTCTATCCTCCCTCTATTTGCCTCTTTTTGCCCGCTTGCTTTTTGTTTGCTTGTGTGTTAGTTTGCTTGCCTGTCACGATGGCTCAAGATAATACTAAATTGTGTGACTTCACCAACACCAACAACAATGATTTTATTAGCACTCCGATTGCTCCTCTTACCGATCCTGAATCTTGTGAAATTAATGCTGCTTTGCTGAATCTTGTTATGAAAGATCCGTTCTCCGGCCTTCCTAGTGAAGATGCCGCTACCCATCTAAATAGCTTCGTTGATTTGTGTGACATGCAAAATAAGAAATATGTGGATAGTGATATTGTTAAATTGAAGCTATTTCCTTTTTCGCTTAGAGATCGTGCTAAAGCTTGGTTTTCGTCTTTGCCTAAAAATAGTATTGATTCATGGAACAAGTGCAAAGATGCTTTTATCTCTAAGTATTTTCCTCCTGCTAAGATCATCTCTCTTAGAAACGATATTATGAACTTTAAGCAACTTGATCATGAACATGTTGCAGAAGCTCGGGAGAGAATGAAATTAATGATACGTAATTGCCCTACTCATGGTTTAAATTTATGGATGGTTATACAAATTTTTTATGCCGGATTGAATTTTGCTTCTAGAAATCTTTTAGATTCGGTCGCGGGAGGCACTTTTATGGAAATCACTTTAGGAGAAGCTACTAAACTCCTAGATAATATTATGGTTAATTATTCTCAATGTCATACTAAAAGATCTACTAATAAAAAGGTGCATGCAATAGAAGAAATTAATGCTCTGAGTGGAAAGATGGATGAACTTATGAAATAATTTGCTAATAAGAGTATTTCTTCTGATCCTAATGATATGCCCTTGTCTACTTTGATTGAGAATAATAATGAATCTATGGGTGTGAATTTTGTTGGTAGGAACAATTTTGGTAATAACACGTATAGAGGAAATTTCAACCCTAGGCCTTATCCTAGTAATCCCTCTAATAATTATGGTAATTCCTACAACAATTCTTATGGAAATTATAATAAGATGCCCTCTGATTTTGAATCTAATATTAAAGAATTTATCACTTTGCAAAAGAATTTTAATGCTATGATTGAAGAAAAATTGCTTAAGATTGATGATTTGGCTAGGAACATTGATAGAATTGCTCTTGATGTTGATTCTTTGAAACTTAGATCTATTCCACCTAAGCATGATATCAATGAGTCTCTCAAAGCCATGAGAATTTCCATTGATGAGTGCAAAGAAAGAACCGCTAGGATGCGTGCTAAGAAAGATGCCTTTATAAAAGCGTGTTCTTCTAGTTCCTATGAAAATAATGATGAAGATCTAAAAGTTATTGATGTGTCCCATATTAAATCTTTGTTTTGCAATATGAATCTTGATAATGATGGGACTGAATATGATCCACCTTTACCTAGAAGGCATTCCAAGAATTCTGAATCTTTTGATCTTGATGCTAAATTTGATAAAAGTGGGATTGAAGAAATTAAAACCGTAGATGTTGCTAAACCCACTATTATGGATTTCAAGGAATTTAACTATGAAAATTGCTCTTTGATTGATTGTATTTCCTTGTTGCAATCCATGCTAAATTCTCCTCACGCTTATAGTCAAAATAAAGCATTTACTAAACATATCATTGATGCCTTGATGCAATCTTATGAAGAAAAACTCGAATTGGAAGTTTCTATCCCTAGAAAACTTTATGATGAGTGGGAACCAACTATTAAAATTAAAATTAAAGATCATGAATGCTATGCTTTATGTGATTTGGGTTCTAGTGTTTCCACGATTCCAAAGACTTTGTGTGATTTGTTAGGTTTCCGTGATTTTGATGATTGCTCTCTAAACTTGCACCTTGCGGATTCCACTATTAAGAAACCTATGGGAAGAATTAATGATGTTCTTATTGTTGCAAATAGGAATTATGTGCCCGTAGGTTTTATCGTTCTTGACATAGATTGCAATCCTTCATGTCCTATTATTCTTGGTAGACCTTTCCTTAGAACGATTGGTGCAATTATTGATATGAAGGAAGGAAATATTTGTAACGCCATCGATGCGGCTATATCTCCTACGTGTCGAAGCACGACTTAGAGGCATAACCGCATTGAAAGCAATGTCACGAGTGAGGTAATCTTCACAACAACCCATGTAAATAAATAAAGGGGAAAGGTACATAGTTGGCTTACACTCGCCACGTCACACAAATTCATAAATAAGTCATTACATTCATCCAATACACTCAGGGTCCGACTACGGTACCAAAATAAAGATCAACCCCCAAATGCGACAAAGTCCCCGATCGCCCCAACTGGGCACCACTACTGATCATCTGGGAAAGACACATAGTAACGACGAGAGTCTTCACCAAACTCCCACTTGAGCTCGGTCATATCATCTGGAGCGGTATCATCGGTCCCTGCATCTGGTTCTGGAAGTAATCTATGAGTCACGGGGACTCAGCAATCTCACACCCTCGCGATCAAGACTATTTAAGCTTATAGGTAAGGTAAAGGTATGAGGTGGAGCTGCAGCAAGCGACTAGCATATATGGTGGCTAACATATTCGCAAAAGAGAGCGAGAAGAGAAGGAAAAAGCACGGTCGAACAACTATGATCAAGAAGTGATCCTAGAACAACCTACGTCAAGCAATACTCCAACACCGTGTTCGCTTCCCGGACTCCGCCGAGAAGAGACCATCACGGTTACACACGCGGTTGATGCATTTTAATTAAGTTAAGTTTCAGGTTATCTACAACCGGACATTAACAAATTCCCATCTGCCCATAACCGCGGGCACGGCTTTCGGAAGTTCAAATCCCTGCAGGGAGTCCCAACTTAGCCCATCACAAGCTCTCACGGTCAACGAAGGATATTCCTTCTCCCAAGACAATCTGATCAGACTCGGCATCCCGGTTACAAGACATCCTCGACAATGGTAAAACAAGTCCAGCAACACCGCCCGAATGTGCCGACAAATCCCGATAGGAGCTGCACATATCTCGTTCTCGGGGAACACTCAGATGAGACTAGCTACAAGTAAAACCAACCCTCAAGTTTCCCCAAGGTGGCCCCGCAGGCAGCTCAATCGGACCAACACTCAGAGGAGCACTGGCCCAGGGGGTTTAAATAAAGATGACCCTCGGGCTCCAGAAACCCAAGGGAAAACGAGGCTAGGTGGCGAATGGTAAAACCAAGGTTGGGCATTGCTGGAGGAGTTTTATTCAAGGCGAACTGTCAAGGGGTTCCCATTATAACCCAACCGTGTAAGGAATGCAAAAATCCGGGAACATAACACCGATATGACGGAAACTAGGGCGTCAAGAGTGGAACAAAACACTAGGCATAAGGCCGAGCCTTCCACCCTTTACCAAGTATATAGGTGGATTAAGATAAACAAGATAATATTGTGATATCCCAACAATAAACATGTTCCAACAAGGAACGATCTCCAATCTTCACCTGCAACTAGCAACGCTATAAGAGGGGCTGAGCAAAGCGGTAACATAGCCAAACAGCGGTTTGCTAGGACATTGTGGGTTAGAGGTTTGACATGGCAATATGGGAGACATGATAAGCAAGTGGTAGGTATCGTAGCATATGCATAGCAAAAGAGCGAGCATCTAGCAAGCAGAGATAGAAGTGATTTCGAGGGTACGGTCATCTTGCCTGCAAAGTACTCAGAGTTGCCTTGATCCTCGTAAGTGTAATCAACGGGCTCCTCTTTCACGAACTCGTCTTCTGGATCTATCCAAGCAAGAACAACAAGCAAAAGAACACAATCAACCACGTGCAATGCTCAAGCAATATGATGCAAACATGGTATGATATGTGGGATGCGGTATGTGATGCATATGCAAGATTTGGAAATGAATGATTGAACCTAGTCTCAACTTGGAATTCCAAGAGTTCCACTGGAAAGGTGAGGTGATTTTGGTCGAAATGGATATAAAGATCACCGGAATCGGATGCACGGTTTGGAAATGGCAAGCAAAACAAATATGGCACCGGTCTGCGATAATCAGCAAGTGACCAACTAAATGCATCAAGATAAATATGCTACAGCACTCAAACATGACAACAAAATACATGGCAGAGATCCACTCATGATGCTTAACAAAAGATGAACACTGAGCTACGGCTAATTCATCCATTAACAGGTTCAAACAAGCATGGCAAAAGTGCAAATGATAACAGGTTTCAGACTTGGTGAAATTAACACAAGTCAGGAATTTTATCATTAGAAAGCAAACTTTAGAGCATGAAAACTACAAGCTATAGGAACATATCATGGCAAAGCAAGGCAGGGCATGAAGCTACTCTAAGCATATAACAAAAGTCCCTTAGTGACCATGATCCAAAAGGGATCATAAAATACAATTGCAAGCATGCGAACATAGCAAAAACATAAACAGATTCAGACTTGGTGAAAAACTGGAGCATGCAAAACAGTTAACGAGTAGGCATGTTTACGAGCTCGATGCACTCACTACAGAGCATGGCATGACAAACTAAGAACACACCCATGAAGAAGACATGGCATAGAAGCTATACATGGCAAGAACAACATCATAGCATGCACGGAACAATAGAAACAACCTCGGCAAAATCGCTAAACATGTTAACAATCTGCCAGGAACATTTTATAGCAAAAGTAGAGCTCGATTGACTCAAGATAGGGTGCTCCATAATTGCAAACAAATACATGGATGGATAGATCACCACAATATTAAGAAAACATCTTTGTTGATCATCCTCAAAAGAGGCACGGATCACTAGGAAACAACATGAACATATAGCATAAAAACAAAATCAGGACAAGGACTTAGTGAAATTTGAAGTCCCTGAAATCAGCATCATTGAGTAAGCTACTTTGCATGCTTGTGCTGGTCACCACAAGGATCACAAAAATACATGGCATACACCCCTGTAAAAATGGCATGGCATTCTACAAAACACATGTAGAGCTTAGGATCATAGCATGCACACATTAATCATGGCAAAAATGACAAAAGGCCATTTGCTGAAACAGATCTACAACTTTCCTCACATAGCCCTCTACCAACAGCATTTCGTGCATCAAGATGAGCTCAAATGAAAATGATGCAATGAGATGAAATGATGTACTCTTCGAGGCGAACATTTTGATATGCTACACGCACGAATCGGAGCTACGGATGCAGAGTTATGGCATGATGAAGATTGAAAAATATTAGGGTTTCGGGAGGAAAAAGTCAACCCTCGCATTTTTGGATCTGGATCTGGCCGGGCGGTTACTATAGCATGTACATGTCTCCCGAGGTTCGCCGGCTAGAGAAGGAGCGAGACGTCGCCGGAGACGACGAGGGAGTCCGGAGGAGGTGCGCCGGCGAGGAGAGGAAGAGGCGGCGGGGCGGCGCGCCTCGGTGGTGGTGCGGCGACGCGGTGGCGGCGGTCGGGCGGCGAGCTGGGCAGCGCCGGCGGATGAAGGCGGTGGCACGCTCTCGCCTGTGAGAAGAGGAGGCGGCCGGCAAGAGGAAGCGGCGCGGCGAGGCGAACCGGGCGCGGGCGGTGGAGCGAAGGAGGCGGGCGGCACGCGCCTTGGGCCGGGGAGGGCCCGCCCTGGGCCGAGCGGGCTAGCGGCGGAGGGAGGCAGGCGGCGCCACATGGCAGTGCTCCATTGGCTACGGGCGGCGGCGGCGACTCGTCCGGTGGGAACCGGACGTGTCCGGTGGCGGAGATGGAATTTTTTAGGGTTTAGGGGGGAAATGATCCGGAATTTCGGGGAGGGGGTGCTCTTTTATAGGTGGAAGGAGCTAGGAAGCTCCAAATGAGGTGTGGTTTGTGGCCACGCGATCGTGATCGAACGCTCTAGATGATGGAAGGGGTTTAGGTGGGTTTTGGGCCACTTTGGAGGGGTGTTGGGCTGCAACACACACGAGGCCTTTTCGGTTCCTCGATTAACCGTTGGCGTATCAAACGAACTCCAAATGGCACGAAACTTGACAGGCGGTCTACCATTAGTAAACCAAGGCCGCATCACAAGTCTCAGTCCAATCCGAAACCGTTTAACCCCCACACACGAAAAGAGGTAGAAAGGGACACGAGAGGACATAGGAGCGCTGGAATGCAAAACAGACAACGGGCAAAATGCTCGGATGCATGAGACGAACACGTATGCAAATGCAATGCACATGATGAAATGATATGCGATGCATGACAAAGACAAAAACACACGGAGACAAAAACCCAACAACGAGGAAATAAAATAACTTAGGGCCGGAAACGGCAAGAGTTGGAGTACAAATAAGGTAAATTATATCCGGGGTGTTACAATAGTAGATTCCAATTTCCATTAAGGAAAGACACGGAACACTTTCCTAGAAAGAAAATTAAATTACCTTATGAATCTATTATGAGAGCCACTTATGGATTGCCTACCGAAGATGGCAATACCTAGATCTATTCTTGCTTGTTATGCCTAGCTAGGGGCGTTAAACGATAGCGCTTGTTGGGAGGCAACTCAATTTTATTTTTATTCCTTGCTTTTTGCTCCTGTTTAGTAATAAATAAATTATCTAGCCTCTGTTTTGGTTGTGTTTTTTCTGTTTAATTATTGTTTGTGCCAAGTAGAACCGTTGGGAAGACTTGGGGAAAGTCTTGTTGAACTTGCTGTAAAAAACAGAAACTTTAGCGCTCACGAGAACTGATGTCATTTTTATTTGGAAAGTGCTATTTAGTTAATTATTTTTGAAGATGATTAATAGATAAATTCCTCACGTCCATCAATTTATTTTAGAATTTTTGGGGTTCCAGATCTTGCGCTAGCTACAGATTACTACAGACTGTTCTGTTTTTGACAGATTCTGTTTTTCGTGTGTTGTTTGCTTATTTTGATGAATCTATGGCTAGTAAAATAGTTTATAAACCATAGAGAAGTTGGAGTACAGTAGGCATAACACCCATATAAATAAATAATGAGTTCATTATAGTACCCTGAAGTGGTCTTTTGTTTTCTTTCGCTAACAGAGCTCACGAGATTTTTTACTTTAAGTTTTGTGTTGTGAAGTTTTCAAGTTTTGGGTAAAGATTTGATGGATTATGGAACAAGGAGTGCCAAGAGCCTAAGCTTGGGGATGAACATGGCACCCCAATATAATCTAAGGACACCTAAAAGACAAAGCTTGGGGATGCCCCGGAAGGCATCCCCTCTTTCGTCTACTTCTATGGTAACTTTACTTGGAGCTATATTTTTATTCGCCACATGATATGTGTTTTGCTTGGTGCGTCTTGTATTATTTGAGTTTTTTCTTGTTAGTTTACCACAATCATCCTTGCTGTACACACCTTTTGAGAGAGCCATACATGATTTGGAATTTGTTAGAATACTCTATGTGCTTCGCTTATATCTTTTGAGTTATATAATTTTGCTCTAGTGCTTCACTTATATCTTTTAGAGCACGGTGGTGGATTTGTTTTATAGAAACTATTGATCTCTCATGCTTCACTTACATTATTTTGAGAGTATTAATAGCATGGTAATTTGCTTAAAATCCTAATATGTTTGGTATGCAAGATTAATAATAAACTCTCTTATGACTGTGTTGAATACTAAGAGAAGTTTGATGCTTGATGATTGTTTTGAGACATGGAGGTAATAATATCAAAGTCGTGCTAGTTGAGTAGTTTTGAAATTGAGAAATACTTGTGTTGAGGTTTGCAAGTCCCGTAGCATGCACGTATGGCAAACGTTATGCAACAAATTTGAAACATGAGGTGTTATTTGATTGTCTTCCTTATGAGTGGCGGTCGGGGATGAGCGATGGTTTTTTCCTACCAATCTACCCCCCTATGAGCATGCGCGTAGTACCGAGGTTTTTGATGACTTGTAGATTTTTGAAATAAGTATGTGAGTTCTTTATGACTAATGCTGAGTCCATGGATTATACGCACTCTCACCCTTCCATCCTTGCTAGCGTCTTTGGTACCGGGCATTGCCCTTTCTCACATTGAGAGTTGGCGCAAACTTCGCCGGTGCATCCAAACCCCGTGATATGATACGCTCTTTCACACATAAACCTCCTTATATCTTCCTCAGAACAGCCACCATACCTACCTATTATGGCATTTCCATAGCCATTCCGAGATATATTGCCATGCAACTTTCCATCATTCCGTTCATCATGACACATTCATCATTGTCATATTGCTTAGCATGGTCATGTAGTTGACATAGTATTGTGGCAAAGCCACCATTCATAATTATTTCATACATGTCACTTTTGGTCCATTACATATCCCGGTACACCGCTGGAGGCATTCATATAGAGTCATCTTTGTTCTAGTATCGAGTTGTAATCATTGAGTTGTAAATAAATAGAAGTGTGATGATCATCATTTTTTAGAGCATTGTCCCAAGTGAGGAATAAAAAAAGAGAAGGCCCAAAAAAAGAGAGAAGGCCCCAAAAAAAGAGAAAGGCCATAAAAAAGAAAAGGCCCAAAGGAAAAATAAAGAAAATGAGAGAAAATGAGAGAAGGGACAATGTTACTATCCTTTGCCACACTTGTGCTTCAAAGTAGCACCATGATCTTCATACTAGAGAGTCTCTCATGTTATCACTTTCATATACTGGTGGGCATTTTTCATTATAGAACTTGGCTTGTATATTCCAACAATGGGCCTCCTCAAGTGCCCTAGGTCTTCGTGAGCAAGCAAGTTGGATGCACACCCACTAGTTTCTTTTATTGAGCTTTCATACATTTATAGCTCTAGTGCATCGGTTGCATGGCAACCCCTACTCCTTTCATCAACATCAATCGGTGGGCATCTCCATAGCCCATTGATTAGCCTCGTTGATGTGAGACTTTCTCCTTTTTTGTCTTCTCCACATAACCCCCCTCATTATATTCTATTCCACCTATAGTGCTATGTCCATGGCACGCGCTCATATATTGCGTGAAAGATTATAGGTTTGAGATTACTAAAGTATGAAACAATTGCTTGGCTTGTCATCGGGATTGTGCATGATGATAGCATTCTTGTGTGACGAAAATGAAACATGACTAAACCATATGATTTTGTAGGGATGAACTTTCTTTGGCCATGTTATTTTGAGAAGACATAATTTCTTAGTTAGTATGCTTGAAGTATTATCATTTTTATGTTAATATGAACGTTTGTCTTGAATCTTTCGGATCTGAATATTCATACCACAATTAAGAATAATTACATTAAAATTATGCCAAGTAGCACTCCGCATAAAAAATTCTGTTTTTATCATTTACCTACTCGAGGACGAGCAGGAATTAAGCTTGGGGATGCTTGATACGTCTCCAACGTATCTATAATTTTTGATTTCTCCATGCTATATTATCTACTGTTTTGGACATTATTGGGCTTCATTATCCACTTTTATATTATTTTTGGGACTAACCTATTAACCGGAGGCCCAGCCCAGAATTGTTGTTTTTTGCCTGTTTTAGGGTTTCGAAGAAAAGGAATATCAAACGGAGTCCAAACGGAATGAAACCTCCGGGAACGTGATTTTCTCATCGAATACAACTCAGGAGACTTGGACCCTACGTCAAGCCACGTAATAGGAGGCCACGAGGTAGGGGGCGCGCCTCCCCCCCAGGCGCACCCTCCACCCTTGTGGGCCCCCTGTTGCTCCACCGATGTACTTCTTCCTCCTATATATACCCACCACTACAAAAAATACACTTCTGTGATGATACATGTTTGTCACAGTAGGTCGCGTTTTTTGTCATGCATGTACATCCATGACAAATTTATGACAGAATCAAGATAGTCATACCTGTGCTGTCGTAGAAGTGTTCCATGACATTACCAAAATTATCATCATGGAAGTGTCCACTTCCATGACGATAAATCGCGCGTCACAGAAGTGCTTTCGTCAAGGGTGACCGACACATGGCATCCACCATAACAGAACGCCGTTAAGCTATCGGGTCAGGTTTTGGATCCGATAACCCGTTAACAGCCCTGACCAATGGGGATTTTCCACGTGTAAAATCATCATTGGCAAGAGGAAACACATGTCGGCTCATCGTTGGGACAAATTTCATCCACTCATTGGACAAGAGGCGCCTATGATAGGTCGACACGTGGCACAGCCCAACAGTGGCCCATTCTGGTGAAAAAGGCCGACCCAGTAAAAATTAGCAGGCCGGCCCATATAAGGCCTACTTGTGTCAGGTCCATTTAAGCCCACGGCCCATACGAGATGTGCCAATTCGGCCCGTTAAAGATTTGATACCATTGTAGCCCATCGTCAGTTCGAGACCGTTAACAGCCCGCTATATATTTGGGCTCAATATCGGTCCGATGAGATTTCAGCCTGTTAACGGCCCATTTAATGGATGGGCCAATTTTCAGGATGTACATCTTTCAGCCTTTTAGTGACCCATTTAAATGTTGGGCTAATTTCCGGCCCGATGTGTCTTTCAGCCTATTGACGGCCCATAAATCTGATGGGCCATTTGTAGTCCGACCTGAGTTTCGGCCTTTTAGCGGCCCATTTAAGTGTTGGGCCAATTTCTGGCCCGGTATCACTTTCAGCCTATTGACGGCCCATAAATCAGGTGGGCCAATTGTAGTCGGACCTGAGTTTTGGCCTTTTAGCGACCCATTTAAGTGTTGGGCCAATTCCCGGCCCTGTGTGCCTTTCGGCCTGTTAACGGGCCATAAATGAGTTGGGCCATTTGTAGTCGGACCTTAGTTTTGGCCTCTTAACGGCCCATGCCCTTCATGGTCCAATACCAGCCCGGTTTCTCTTTCGGCCTGCTAAAGGCCCACAACACAGTTGGGCCGTTTACAATACGACCTGACTTTCGTCCTCTTAGCGGCCCATGCTCTTCATGGTCCAATACAAGCCCGCTACCTCTTTCGGCCTACTAAAGGCCTATAGTATAGTTGGGCCACATGTAGCCCAAACTTAGTAACAGCCTGTTAACGGCCCGTGAAATAAATTGGGCCACCTGTTGCCCACTTCGATGTCGGCCTGTTAACGACCCGGGAGGTAAGAGGGCTGACCATTAACTTTTGGCCTAGTAACGGCCCATTAACTTAATGGGCCCACTAAAGTTTGTTCATGTCTTTAGGCCAAATTAGATAATTTGAGCCCATTACGACGAGCAAAGGTACAGCATGCAGGGAATAACGTTGCACATCCAGAATATATTACAGGAAATTACATCCACTGGGCAATCAAAGATTGATGCGAGTGCAAATAAATGAGCAGAACCTAACCATCTACAACGTCACAATCTGCAACCTCAGCACAGATGACGCCCATAAGCATGTGGGCAAGTTCTTGCTGCTTTGCCACACTATCTCTGAAAACATTGATCAGTTGTGGTGTCGCACGACTGTGCACCTCTGATTCATCCACCATTTCCATCATTGCTTCAGCCATTAATTGGTTCACAAACATACATTTATTCCGCTGCATTCGAGCAAGAGGATACTGAATAGATTCAGATGGCGATTTTGGCAGGCTTGTATTTTTGATAGTGGAGAGTGTCTTGACCACTGCATCATAACATAAATTAGGACGGGAACCAAACAGATTAATCATGAGTTATTGCCATATTACCTGGCCTAGATTTACCGGAAAGAAACAATGGGGTTGCCTTGCTGTTTTCAGAGTTTGTCTTCTTATCTTCAGCAGCCTGCACAAAATTAACACACTAGCATTGCTATCATTGGCCAAGTCAGATAATAGGAAAGCAACATTGACACAACGAACGTTTGGGCAACTAGCCTACACCAAATTAACACAATATGGCATAGCTATCATCAGCCAGGTAAGGTAATACGAAAGCAAAATTGACACAATGAATGAATGGGCAACCAGAGAAGCACTACAATTCAGTAATGTGCGTGATATGAGATAGCACATTCATGCAGCTCAGTACGCAAAACTACCAGGCAGTTTTCCTTACAAAAATCAACATTGGCGCCTTTAACATTTTGCTACAACTAATTTTAGATTAGATAAAGGTTAGATTCACGTCGATTAACAAAATACATGCTGATGTAAAAATATAGTAATATACAATAGGTACTTACATCAGCACTGGAGCACAGAGAATTCCCGCAAGATATTTTCCTTGAATACGATCCCAATGGAGGAAGTCTTATATCGTTTAACCTTATTTTCTAAAAGAGAGACGGGTAAGAAACATGTAGAAAATATGATCAGAATGCTATAAAATTTCATGATGCGAGGATACGCACACGCTTCTTAGAATGGAGTTGACATTCTTTTGCTGGACTGGAGCGGACTAGTTCTTTGGCCACTGGAATCTGCTTATTATCAGTGGGAGTTGGGATTCTCTGTGCCGGAGCAGTATCTATGAAAAATGGAGTTGGTTTATTATCTCCTGGCGTTTGGATCTTTTGCAAAGACCTGGTTTGTAACCCTTCAGATTCTAACATAGCCATCTTCCCCTTGCATGCCTTATATAGAAGAAAGGTGATTCGGTTATAAAACATGCTACAGTAGAGATGGAATAGGTACTGAAGAATAGAAAGGCATGACATATTGACATGTATTCACTCTTTCCAGAAATAAATGGATGGGTCTAGGCGTATTTCAGTTCTAGATACATCCAGTTTTATCCATTTCTGCGACATTTAATCCGGACGGAGGGAGTATGATGTAAGAGCTAGGGATACGACAGGACAACACAGTAAAAAAACACTGAAAAACCCACTACAGAACCAAAGTATCCAAACCCACTGATATGAGATAGTACACTCATGCAGCTCAGGATGCAAAACTACCAGGCAATTTTCCTTGCAAAAATAAACATTGTGGCCTTTAATCATACATTTTGCTACAACTAAATTTAGATCAGATAAAGGTTGGATTCACCCGATTAACAAAATACATGCTGATGTAAAAATATAGTGATATACAACAGGTACTTACATCTACATTGGAGCACAGAGAATTCCTGCAAGAATCTTTCCTCATAAATGATACCATTGCAGAAAATCTTCTATCTGTTAAGCTTATTTTCTAAAAGAGAGATGGTAAGAAACATGTACAAAATATGATCAGCATGCTATAAAATTTCATGATGCAAGGATACGCACACGCTTCTTAGAATTGAGTTGACATATTTTTGCTGGACTGGAGCGGACTAGTTCTTTGGCCACTGGAATCTGCTTATTATCAGTAGGAGTTGGGTTTCTCTATGCTGGAGCAGTATCTATAAAAACTGGAGTTGGTTTATTATCTCCTGGCGTTTGGATCTTTTGCAAAGGCCTTGTTTGTAACCCTTCAGATTCTAACATAGTCGTCTTCCCCTTGCATGCCTTGTATAGAAGAATGGTGCTTTAATTATAAAACATGCGCCAACAGAGAGATGGAATAGGTACTGAAGAATAGAAAGGCATGACATATTGACATGTATTCCCTCCATCCGGAAAAAATGGATGGGTCTAGGCGTATTTTAGTTCTAGATACATCCTTTTTTATCCACTTCGGCAACATGTAATCCGGACGGAGGGAGTATGGTGTAAGAGCTAGGGATACGATAGGACAACACAGCAAAAAAACACCAGTTGAATGTTAAACTATATGCTAGCAGAATACGTACAGAAATAACTAAGGCAACATACACGTGTATGATTGGGAAAATAAGATGGCATTGCAACAGAGCACTAGAACAACACTTCAATGCAAAAAAACATGGTATGGTAGACAGATGAAGTACATACTGATGAATAACAATGCATAAGATATTCAGAAGCATGATGTCCAAATTAAGCAGATGGCATTGCGATAGAGTAGAATGATAGTACTTGAATTTGAAAACATGTTATCATGAATGGAATAGGTACTGAAAAACAGGAAGGCATGCCATATTTACATGCATGATCAGTATGCTAAGCACATGGCATTGTAACAGAGTAGATACACTCCAGGACATTATATGCATCTTGTACCCATATCACAGGCCAAGTTAGAGCAAGGACCTTGTGGGGTGAAGAGGATTCATCATCTTTCTGCAAGTCTTCTGAAGAACTGGCTTTACATGTTCCATCATATTGGGTATCATTGACATCAAGTTTATTGGCCTTTACATTGCTCCGTGAGGTTCTTGTGGATATAGCAGTGTGTGCAATTATATCTGACATGCATGGAAGACAACTAGTAGTTAGATTTATGTAATGAGTGCCTGTAGGAGATGACATAAATAGTAGGACTGGGGTTAACTAGCAGCAACAGGTCTCATAAACTAAAGGGAGAACACAGATGAAAGCTACAGAATACGTATCGTTTGTACTCGAGATTAACTAGATGGCACACAAAAGTATTAAAGAACAACATAGGAAATACTAGAAGTGGTATAATACTATAATCACCAGCTTGTGGGATAGCATTGGCTGATGGATGATAACTATGGAACAGTGTTACCTAAAGAACAAGTATCTTAGCTGAACTATGGAACGGCGTTAACTCTTGAACAAGACCCGTAAGAGATCAGCATGAATATACAATGAAACGTGATGATCTATTTTCCATGCTTAGATGAATAAAAAAGCCATAAATGTTGCACACAAGTAAGATGAGGGTACAACCTATCTGGCTGCCATCCAAAGGAGTGAGCATTGATACGTCCATTTTGCATCATGCTTTTATATCGATATTTATCGCATTATGGACTGTTATTTCACTTTATGTCATAATACTTATGGCTATTCTCTCTTATTTTACAAGGTTTACATAAAGAGGGAGCATGCCAGCAGCTGGAGTTCTGGTCTGGAAAAGGAGCAAATATTAGAGACCTATTCTGCGCAACTCCAAAAGTCCTGAAACTCCACGGAACGTCTTAAAAGAAATAAAGAAAAATCCATGCCAAAGATGAAGGCCAGGGGGCCCACACCCTGCTCACAAGGGTGGGGGGCGCCCCCCCTAGGGTGCGCCCCCTATCTCGTGGGCCCCCTGGTGGATCTCGGACACCCATCTTCTCCTATATGAGGTCTTTCGATGAGAAAAAAATAGGAAGGAACTTTTCGGGACGAGACTCCGCCACCACAAGGCGGATCCAATCTAGAGCTCCGGCAGAGCTGTTCTGCCAGGGATACTTCCCTCCGGGAGGGGGAAATCATCACCATCGTCATCACCAACGCTCCTGTCATCGGGAGAGGGCAATCTCCATCAACGTCTTTACCAGCACCATCTCATCTCCAAACCCTAGTTCATCTCTTGTATCCAATTCTTGTCTCAAAGTCCGGGATTGGTGCGAGTAGGTTGCAAGTAGTGTTGATTACTCCTTGTAGTTGATTCTAGTTGGTTTATTTGGTGGAAGATCATATGTTCAGATCCTATATTCATATTATTACCCCTCTGACTATGAACATGAATATGCTTTGTGAGTAATTATGTTCGTTCCTGAGGACAAGGGAGAAGTCTTTCTATGAGTAGTCATGTGAATTTGGTATTCGTTTGATATTTTGATAAGATGTATGTTGTCTAGCCTCTAGTGGTGTTATGTGAACGTCGACTACATAACACTTCACCATTATTTGGGCCTAGAGGAAGGCATTGGGAAGTAATAAGTAGATGATGGGTTGCTAGAGTGACAGAAGCTTAAACCCTAGTTTATGCGTTGCTTCATAAGGGGCTGATTTGGATCCACATGTTTCATGCTATGGTTAGGTTTACCTTAATACTTTTGTTGTAGTTGCAGATGCTTGCAATAGAGGTTAATCATAAGTGGGATGCTTGTTCAAGTAAGAACAGCACCCAAGCACCGGTCCACCCACATATCAAATTATCAAAGTATCGAACGCGAATCATATGAACGTGATGAAAACTAGCTTAACGATATTCCCATGTGTCCTCAGGAGCACTTTTCCTATTATAAGAGTTTGTTCCGGCTTGTCCTTTGCTACAAAAGGATTGGGCCAGCTTGCTGCACTTTATTTACTTTTGTTACTTGTTGCTCGTTACAACCTATCTTATCATAAAACTATCTGTTACCATTTATTTCAGTACTTGCAGAGAATACCTTGTTGAAAACCGCTTATCATTTCCTTCTGCTCCTCGTTGGTTTGACACTCTTACTTATCGAAAGGACTAGATAGATCCCCTATACTTGTGGGTCATCAAGACTCTTTTCTGGCGTCGTTGCCGGGGAGTGTAGCGCCTTTGGTAGGTGGAATTTGGTAAGGAAAAATTTATACAGTGTGTTGAAATTTACTGTCACTTGTTGAAAAGTAATTCTCTGAGGGGCTTATTCGGGGTATCTTAACCCCGACCAGTAGAGCAAAGAGTTGCTCCTCAACCTACTGAACCTATTGAAAATGAAATTCCTTACGAGTATCCTTCGGGTATGATAGAAAAACTGCTAGCTAACCCTTTTACAGGAGATGGAACAAATCATCCTGATGAGCACTTAATATATGTGGATGAAGTTTGTGGATTATTTAAGCTTGCAGGTATACCCGATGATGTTGCTAAGAAGAAGGTCTTAACTTTATCTTTGAAGGGAGACGCATTGATATGGTATAGGCTATGTGATGATGTGAGATCATGGGACTATAAAAGATTGAAGCTGGAATTTCACCAAAAGTATTACCCTATGCATCTTGTTCATCGTGATCGCAATTATATATATAATTTTTGGCCTTGCGAAGGAGAAAGCATCGCTCAAGCTTGGGGGAGGCTTAAATCAATGTTATATTCATGCCCCAATCATGAGCTCTCAAGAGAAATAATTATGCAAAGTTTTTATGCTCGGCTTTCTGAAAACAATCGCACCATGCTCGATACTTCTTGTGCTGGCTCTTTTATGATGAAGACTATTGAATTCAGATGGAATTTATTGGATAGAATTAAACGCAACTCTAAAGATTGGGACCTTGGCGAAGGTAAAGAGTCAGGTATGACACCTAAGTTTGATTGTGTTAAATCTTTTATGGATACCGATATTTTCCGTAAATTTAGCACTAAATATGGACTTGACTCTGAGATAGTAGCTTCTTTCTGTGAATCTTTTGCTACTTATGTTGATCTCCCTAAGGAGAAGTGGTTTAAATATCATCCTCCCATAGAAGTAAAAGTAGCTGCACCTATTAAAGTTGAAGAAAAGACTGTCACTTATAATGATCCTATTGTTCCTACTTCTTATATTGAGAAACCACCTTTCCCTGTTAGAATAAAGGATCATGTTAAAGCTTCAAGTGTTGTTCGTAAAAGCAATATTAGAACTTATACACCTCCTGAACAAGTTAAAGTAGAACCTAATATTGCTATTGTTAAAGATCTCTTGTTTGATAATATTGATGGGCATGTTATTCAGTTCGAAGGTGAAACTACTAGAATTGCTAAACCTTGTGATAAAGATAAACATAGACCTGTGGTAGGCGTGCCTGTTATTTCTGTTAAAATAGGAGATCATTGTTATCATGTCTTATGTGATATGGGTGCTAGTGCTAGTGTTATACCTCATGACTTATACAAAGAAATTAAGAATGAAATTGCACCTGTTGAGTTAGAAGATATTGATGTCACAATTAAACTTGCCAATAGAGATACTATTTCACCAATTGGAATTGTTAGAGATGTTGAAGTCTTGTGTGGGAAAACTAAATATCCTGCTGATTTTCTTGTTCTTACTTCTCTGCAAGATAGCTTTTGTCCCATTATATTTGGTAGACCCTTCTTAAATACTGTCAATGCTACCATAGACTGCACTAAGGATGTTGTTACTGTTGGCTTGGATGATATGGTTCATGAGTTTAATTTCTCTAAATTTAGTAAACAACATCGTGAGGAAGAATTACCTAGTAAGGATGAAATTATTGGTCTTGCTTCTATTGCAGTACCTCCTAGTGATCCTTTAGAACACTATTTGCTAGACCATGAAAATGATATGTTCATGAATGAAAGAAGGGAAATAGATGAAGTATTCTTTAAACAGGAACCTATTCTGCATCACAACTTGCCTGTTGAAATCTTAGGGGATCCTCCTCCACCCAAAGGTGATCCCGTGTTTGAGCTTAAAACTTTGCCTGATAATCTTAAATATGCTTATCTTGATGAAAAGAAGATATATCATGTTATTATTAGTGCTAACCTTTCAGAGCATGAAGAAGAAATATTATTGAAAACTCTGAAGAAGCACCATGCTGCTATTGGATATACTCTTGATGATCTTAAGGGCATTAGTCCCACTCTATGTCAACATAAAATAAATTTGGAAGTAGATGCCAAACCAGTTCATGATCCTCTACGACGTCTGAATCCTAAAATGAAAGAAGTAGTAAGAAAAGAAATACTAAAGCTTCTGGAGGCAGGTATAATTTATCCCGTTGCTGATAGTGAGTGGGTAAGTCTTGTCCATTGTGTCCCTAAGAAGGGAGGTATTACTGTTGTTCCTAATGATAAAGATGAATTGATTCCACAAAGAATTATCACATGTTATAGGATGGTAATTGATTTTCGCAAATTAAATAAAGCTACTAAGAAAGATCATTACCCCTTACCTTTTATTGATCAAATGCTAGAAAGATTATGCAAACATACACACTATTGCTTTCTAGATGGTTATTCCGGTTTCTCTCAAATACCTGTGTCGGCTAGAGATCAAATAAAGACTACTTTTACATGCCCTTTTGGTACTTTTGCTTATAGACGTATGCCTTTTGGTTTATCTAATGCACCTGCTACCTTTCAAAGATGCATGATGGCTATATTCTCTGACTTTTGTGAAAAGATTTGTGAGGTTTTCATGGACGACTTTTCCGTCTATGGTTCCTCTTTAGATGATTGCTTGAGCAATCTTGATCGAGTTTTGCAGAGATGTGAAGAAACTAATCTTGTCTTGAATTGGGAAAAGTGCCACTTTATGGTTAATGAAGGTATTGTCTTGGGGCACAAATTTTCTGAAAGAGGTATTGAAGTTGATAAAGCCAAGGTTGATGCTATTGAAAAGATGCCATGTCCCAAGGACATCAAAGGTATAAGAAGTTTCCTTGGTCATGCCGGATTTTACAGGAGGTTCATTAAGGACTTCTCAAAAATTTCTCGGCCTCTGACTAATTTATTGCAAAAAGATATTTGATTTGTCTTTGATGATGATTGTGTAGAAGCGTTTGAAATACTTAAGTCTCTGCACCTGTTGTTCAGCCACCTGATTGGAATTTACCCTTTGAAATTATGTGTGATGCTAGTGATTATGCTGTAGGTGCTGTTCTAGGGCAAAGAGTTGACAAGAAATTAAATGTTATTCATTATGCTAGTAAGACTCTAGACAATGCTCAAAGAAATTATGCTACTATTGAAAAAGAGCTTTTAGCAGTTGTATTTGCCTGTGATAAGTTCAGATCTTATATTGTTGATTCTAAAGTAACTATTCGAACAGATCATGCTGCTATTAAATATCTTATGGAAAAGGAAGATTCTAAACCTAGACTTATTAGATGGGTTCTCTTGCTACAAGAATTTGATTTGCATATTGTTGATAGAAAGGGGGCTGAGAACCCCGTTACAGACAACCTGTCTAGGTTATAAAATATTCTTGATGACCCACTACCTATTAATGATAACTTTCCTGATGAACAATTAAATGTTATAAGTACTTCTCGTTGTACTCCATGGTATGCTAATTATGCTAATTATATTTTTGCTAAATTTATACCACCTAGCTTCACATACCAACAAAAGAAAAGGTTTTTCTATGATTTAAGACATTTCTTTTGCGATGACCCACATCTTTATAAAGAAGGGGTAGATGGTGTTATTAGATGTTGTGTACCTGAGCATGAACAGGAACAGATCCTACTCAAGTGTCATTCCGAGTCTTATGGAGGACACCACGCTGGAGATAGAACTGCACATATGGTATTGCAATCTAGTTTTTATTGGACTACTCTCTTCAAGGATGCCCGTAAGTTTGTCTTGTCTTGTGATGAATGTCAAAGAATTGGTAATATTAGTAGACGTCAAGAAATGCCTATGAATTATTCTCTTGTTATTGAACTGTTTGATGTTTGGGGCTTTGATTATATAGGACCTTTTCCTGCCTCTAATGGATACACACATATTCTAGTTGTTGTTGATTACGTTACTAAGTGGGTAGAAGCTATTCCAACTAGTAGTGCTGATCATAACACTTCTATCAAAATGCTTAAAGATGTTATTTTCCCGAGGTTTGGAGTCCCTAGATATTTAATGACTGATGGTGGTTCACAATTTATTCATGGTGCTTTCCGTAAAATGCTTGCTAAATATGATGTTAATCATAGAATTGCATCTCCCTATCACCCACAGTCTAGTGGTCAAGTAGAGTTGAGCAATAGAGAGCTCAAATTAATTTTGCAAAAGACTGTTAATAGGTCTAGAAAGAATCGGTCTAAGAAACTTGATGATGCATTATGGGTTTATAGAACGGCATATAAAAATCCTATGGGTATGTCTCCGTATAAAATGGTTTATGGAAAAGCATGTCACTTACCTCTCGAACTAGAACATAAGGCATATTGGGCTATTAAAGAGCTCACTTGATGAATGGAGAACCCAAGCTTATGAAAATGCCAAGTTGTTTAAAGAAAAAGTTAAAAGATGGCATGGCAAAAGGATACAAAAGCATGAGTTTAATGTAGGTGATTATGTATTGCTATACAACTCTCGTTTAAGATTTTTTGCAGGAAAACTTCTCTCTAAATGGGAAGGCCCCTATGTTATCGAAGAGGTATATCGTTCCGGTGCCATCAAAATCAACAACTTCGAGGGCACAAATCTGAAGGTGGTAAACGGTCAAAGAATTAAACATTATATCTCAGGTAATCCCATAAATGTTGAAACCAATATTATTGAAACCGTAACACCGGAAGAATACATAAGGGACACTTTCCAGAACGTTTTAGACTCCGAAAAGGAATAGGTATGTGGTACGGTAAGTAAACCGACTCCAAAACAATTTTTAAGGCAATATTTCTCCGTTTTGGAATATTTAGAAAAATAGAAAAATAAGTAGCAGTCCGGGAAGGACACGAGGGCCCCACGAGGGTGGTGGGCGCGCCCTACCCCCCTGGGCGCCCCCTACCTCGTGAGCACCTCGTGTGCCCTCCGGACTTCGTTTTCTTGCACATTACGTATTTTGGTCGGTAAAAATTCATTATATATTCTCCTAAAGGTTTTGACTCCCGTATCACGCAAATCTCCTCTGTTTTCGTTTCGATCTGTTTTTGTCAGGGTTTTCCAGGCTAGGTATCATGTCGTCTCCCTCCTCCAACAATGGTGATAACGATGCTTGGCTAATGAAGATAGATCTGAAGAGGGAAGAACCCATGAAGGTCAACAAGGATGAAAGGATCAAGAAGGCCATAGAGGATCAAGCTCCGGCAGCAAAAGACACCCTTCAAATTGATCATAACCTTCTTTCCCCAACTGAGATCGAAGCTTTCAAGATGATTGAGTTAGCTCTTGTTCAAAACAAGTATCTCACACAAGAAAATATTTTGTTGAAGGAGCATATTGTCGCACTAAAGGGCATTATTCACAAGCTGGAGGACCTCTTACGCTCGATGTGCGATTATCCGTCACCTCCACCTTCTTCACCAACAAAGGAGACATAATCACATGGGTATGGGCACTCCCCTTGGCAACTGCCAAGCTTGGGGGAGGTGCCCCGGTATCGTATCACAATCACAACTCCTATGTTTACCATTTTTCTTAGTTCGATCCTATTAGTAGTATATTGATCTAGTAGAATAAAGTTTATGGCACGATCTAGTTTTGAGTTTTGCTTTATGATCTCTCTATGTAATCGAGTCCGTGAGCTATATATAATAAAGATTAGTGTTGAGTCAAGGGCTTGATTATTTTGCCATTATCTTGGGTGAATAAAATAAAGAGAAAAAGAATAAAAAGAAACAAAAAGTTCATATTGATCTTATTGAGAGTAATGACTTCACATAGAAAGAGTATGATGATTAAAAGTTGTTGGGAGTTGGCAGACATAGCTTTGGTCATTGTTGCAATTCATAGGAAGTAATAAGGAAAGAGAGGTTTTCACATATAGATATATTATCATTGACATCTTCTATGATTGGGAGCACTCATTAAAATATGACATGCTAAAGAGTTGATGTTGGACAAGGAAGACAATGTAATGAGTTATGTCTTTCTTATATCTGAGATAAATTATGTTGTCATGGATCCTCTAACTTGTTGAGCTTGCCTTTCCCCCTCATGCTAGCCAAATTCTCAGCACCAAGTAGAAATACTACTTGTGCTTCCAAATATCCTTAAACTAGTTTTGCCATGAGAGTCCACCATATCTACCTATGGATTGAGTAAGATCCTTCAAGTAAGTGTCATCGGTGCAAAGAAATAAAAATTGCTCAAAATATGTATGATTGATTGGTGTGGGAGAAATAAGCTTTATACGATCTTGTGACGTGGAAGTAATAAAAGCGACGGACTGCATAATAAAGGTTCATATCACAAGGGGCAATATAAAGTGACGTTCTTTCGCATTGAGATTTTATATATACAACCATAAAAGCGCATGGCAACCTCTGATTCCCTCTGCGAAGGGCTTATCCCTTATCATTATCTTCTACCTTATGCAAGATTCATGGTGATCTTCACCTTTTCTTTTTTATTTTATCCTTTGGCAAGCTCAGCATGTTGGAAAGAACATGATATATATATATATATCTAATTGGATGTAGGGGAGCATGAACCATTATTGTTGACATTACCTTTGAGGTAAAAGGTTGTGGGGCAAAACTATAAGCCCCTATCTTTCTCTGTGTCCGATTAAAACTCCGTAACCACAAGTATCGCGTGAGTGTTAGCAATTATGGAGGACTAAATGATAGTTGAGTATGTGGACTTGCTTTTTAGCTCTGACATAGACTCTTTCCGATGTTATGTTAAATTGCAATTGCTTCAATGACTGAGATTATAGTTTGTCGGAGCCCAATAAAGTTTATGATTTATACTCTTGCATTGTGAATAGATCATCACTTGAACATAAGTAATCATATGACAAAATCTATATATGTTGCTGTTATGAGAATAATCATGATGCCTTAATGTCCGTATTTTATTTTTATCGACGCCTCTACCTCTAAACATGAGGACATGTTTATTGTTATCGGCTTTTCGCTTGAGGACAAGCGAGGTCTAAGCTTGGGGGAGTTGATACGTCCATTTTGCATCATGCTTTTATATCGATATTTATCGCATTATGGACTGTCATTTCACTTAATGTCACAATACGTATGGCTATCCTCTCTTATTTTACAAGGTTTACATAAAGAGGGAGAATGCCGGCAGCTGGAATTCTGGTCTGGAAAAGGAGCAAATATTAGAGACCTATTCTGTGCAACTCCAAAAGTCCTGAAACTCCACGGAACGTCTTAAAAGAAATAAAGAAAAATCCACGCCAAAGATGAAGGCCAGGGGGCCCACACCCTGCTCACGAGGGTGGGGGCGCACCCCTCGGGCGCGCCCCTACCTCGTGGGCCCCCTGGTGGCTCTCCGACGCCCATCTTCTCCTATATGAGGTCTTTCGATGAGAAAAAAATAGGAAGGAACTTTTCGGGACGAGACTCCGCCGCCCCGAGGCGGAACCTTGGCGGATCCAATCTAGAGCTCCGGCAGAGCTGTTCTGCCGGGGATACTTCCCTCCGGGAGGGGGAAATCATCACCATCGTCATCACCAACGCTCCTATCATCGGGAGAGGGCAATCTCCATCAACATCTTCACCATCACCATCTCATCTCCAAACCCTAGTTCATCTCTTGTATCCAATTCTTGTCTCAAAGTCCGGGATTGGTGCTAGTAGGTTGCTAGTAGTGTTGATTACTCCTTGTAGTTGATGCTAGTTGGTTTATTTGGTGGAAGATCATATGTTCAGATCCTATATTCATATTATTACCCCTCTGATTATGAACATGAATATGCTTTGTGAGTAATTATGTTCGTTCCTGAGGACAAGGGAGGAGTCTTTCTATGAGTAGTCATGTGAATTTGGTATTCGTTTGATATTTTGATAAGATGTATGTTGTCTAGCCTCTAGTGGTGTTATGTGAACATCGACTACATAACACTTCACCATTATTTGGGCCTAGAGGAAGGCATTGGGAAGTAATAAGTAGATGATGGGTTGCTAGAGTGACAGAAGCTTAAACCCTAGTTTATGCATTGCTTCGTAAGGGGCTGATTTGGATCCACATGTTTCATGCTATGGTTAGGTTTACCTTAATACTTTTGTTGTAGTTGTGGATGCTTGCAATAGAGTTTAATCATAAGTGGGATGCTTGTTCAAGTAAGAACAACACCCAAGCACCGGTCCACCCACATATCAAATTATCAAAGTATCGAACGCGAATCATATGAACGTGATGAAAACTAGCTTAACGATATTCCCATGTGTCCTCGGGAGAGGTTGTCCTATTATAAGAGTTTGTTCCGGCTTGTCCTTTGCTACAAAAGGATTGGGCCACCTTGCTGCACTTTATTTACTTTTGTTACTTGTTGCTCGTTACAACCTATCTTATCACAAAAGTATCTGTTACCATTTATTTCAGTACTTGCAGAGAATACCTTGCTAAAAACCGCTTATCATTTCCTTCTGCTCCTCGTTGGGTTCAACACTCTTACTTATCGAAAGGACTACGATAGATCCCCTATACTTGTGGGTCATCAAGCATCATGTGCTGACTTGTCGATGGCCCTGCAGTTGTTGTGGTTGTGCATGTCGGGCACGCGCATTCGATGCAGGGAACTGTTGAGTGGGGACTATAGCTCCCTTCTGGTGTATGCTTCCCTTGTTGGAGCAACTGTGGTGAGTCAGAAGATAGTGTGTCTGAAGATGCAGATAACGCATAATGTTAAGAACGACATATCTCTTTGATCTGAAGAAATACACTAAGAGATCAACAGCAAGGTATGAGAGTGGTCACACGTCTGTTGACTGAAGACTAAATTGGGGTCACATGATTTTATTTTATTTTGGTACTATCCGATCTATGCCGGATGGCTGGCCGTCCTGTGCCTCTCGGCTGACACTGTTCGGAATCTTCCCCGAAGAGCCAGCGACCAATGGCAAAGCAGCCTGCCTCTACCGTCCGTGGCCCCGGCCAAAACCCCGCTCCCCGCCCCACCGCACTGCCATGGTTGCGCCGCCCCCGGGCCAATCCACAAAGACTCGCCGTCATCTAGATCCGGCGGCGGCAGTACCTTCAACCCACGCAACTCTAAAAGGTAGCCATCTAAGCGCTGCTTCCGCGACGAACTTGCAGCCCCGCACCCTTACGTTAGACACCAGCCAACCGACAGCCTAGGAGCTCCGCCGCCTCAAGGGGTGCTGCTTCCCATGATAAAAATTCAGACAACTGATGCCTAAATAAAGTGATTTGAGATGAGGGTGCGACCTATCTGGCGGCATGGTGAAGTAGGCAGGTCCAGCTGCCGAGTCGGTGAGGCCGGCGCGGTTGCGGTGGCGACCGGCGGCAGGGAAAGAGCAATCTCGCGACGGTCGACGGCTACGCCGAAGCAGTGCCAGGACTCTGGGCGGATCCGAAGTTGGAGCCGCTCCGGTGCCGTGAACAACGGCGGGGGTGAATCGGCTCCGGTACGGTTCACGCAGCCGTCGTCGAGGCAGCACCAGCAGCACAGAGTAAGAGGCACACGGCCCAGTGCACGACGGCAAATGGACAGCGTCTCCGGCATTAGGGAGGAGGGCGGCTGTGAAATTGGTGCAGTGGGGGCGCCATGGAGGTGGGGCTGAGGTTTCGCGGCTCGGGAGAAGGAAGCTTCCCGGGGAGAAGGTGATTTTGCGCCCACGAGGTATGAATGGGGGCGGGCGGGGGAAATTGGGAGGGGAGTGGAACCATGTCTTACAGATGCATTTGTCTGAAATGTGAGGGGGAGTTACAGTTCTACCCTTGCCTATAGGCTTCTCGGCTTGGGTCTATGTACTGAGGGTCAGGAATAGTAGAGTAACTTTGCTTCTCTGGGCGGGAGCGATTTCGGGCGAGGAGCGCGTGTTTTGAACTATAAAGGGCGCGTGCGATTTCGGGCGAGGAGAGCGTGTTTTGAAATAGTGGGCGCGAACTATTTCGGGCGAGGAGAGCGTTTTTAGCCGACCATGGTTTATGAATTATTCGGCACATGTCATTTCGGCCGAGGAGAAGGCGCGCTTGGATGAAGTTATGAACCTACCCTCGATGTACAACGGGCCAATTGATGCGTGTCCCACATAGGACGGTAATTTCGCGTCTCCCATTTATTTGCTCGGGCGAATTCCACCGAGCAGAGAGGATGTTTAAAGGTTCATTCAATTTTTTGGAGAACGAGCATCCACGTCTACCTTACCAAGTCGATTCGGATCAAATTTTGAAATATTAGCTTGCCACTTCTTTTTTAGACGAAGAGATGATGCTCGGGAGTAATGTGTTTTTACATGCTCGTTGCTAGCGATTTACTATGTGACAAATAGTTGACCCACTCAAAAACGCGAATCAAACCCAAAATGAAATATCTTGATTCAATGAAATAGCTCGTTCAGTAGGTCAATATAGTGAACTAAATCCAAAATTGAACACATCAATCGAGTATCATGTTGTACAGTATTATAGTACTCCATGAACATGTTGAAAGTCAAATTAATGAACTTGTTTGATATACGCATATATCCGTTCATGTGTGGATTGCAGACAACATGTTCTCCAATTTAAATATTTTAATGCAAGTTTATATCGAAACATGGTTTATATTAGTCTTTGATGCATAAACGCGACCTCCCCCTCTCCCAGACTCCTGTTCTCTCTCTCTCTCTCTCTCTCTCTCTCTCTCTCTCTCTCTTTGTGTGTGTGGGGGGGCGGGGTCTTTCTAGTTCCCATGCATATATACACCATCTATAGGTCTCTCTCGCACACTATGTATGATACTCTAGCTAGTCCAAGCTAGATATCTTGGGTCCACTCATCGTATGCACACAGATTCCTTGGCTCTTTGCCTGTAACTCTCTCATGCACCACTATGTCGTCTCGGAGCTCTTCCCCCCTCTCTCAAACTCTCCATCCACCTGGGTCACACATACACATGCATATCTCACTCGCACTCGATAGGCCCATCTAAAAGTCTATCTCTCCCCCTCGTTCTCTCTCCATCTCACACGCGCGCACACACAATCTCATTGTAACATCCCAAATTTTTAATTTGGAGTGTTATACACTAGATCATCTTTGCATATTATATTTTATTGCATTTTGGTAGATCCTAGAAATTTCACGCAACTCAAGGACCCTCAGAGAGAGTTGGGGATTTCGTTATTTTCATATTTGAGTTTTCTCAAATTTTGAAAATAGGATCATTTGATTTTATTTATTTTATCATCAATTATTTCTATTATAAAAATATGAGAGAGGGAATAAAATGACTTTCCCAAAATAAAGAAATATTGGGGATTTAATAAAAAATCAAATAAGATTTTATTTTGGTTTTATTTGCTATTTTATTTGAATTTAGGAAAAATGCGCGTTTTTCAAAATTGCATTTAGGACCCAAATAAATGTTCATCCTGTGCGGCTTGATTTTAGAAGCCGGGGAAAATTTATTTCGAGATTTTTGGAGTCTGTTTAGTATTTCTTTTGTTTTTTCCGAGCATAATTATTTAAAAAAACACCGAACCGACCTTGGGCCGTAACCGGCCAGGACTCCTCCTGGCCGGGCCTTTTTATAGCGCCCCGAGGCCCCGGCCGAAGCCCAAGCCGCCCCACCCGGAAAACCCTAACCCTAGTCGGCCCCGCCGCCGCCGCCGCCCGCCGCCCGCGCCGCCACCCGCACGCCGCCCGCGCCGCCGCCCGCCCGCACCGCCACCCGCCCGCGCCGCCGCCGCCCCGCCGCCGCCGTTCGCCGGAGTTGTCGGAGGTAGTTTTTTTTCCGCCTCCAGTTTTTCTCAAAAAACCGTTCGGTTTTCCGACGGTTTGGTTCGTTTTTTTTAGTTTTGGTTTTTTTAAATAGATCGGTTTTTCCGGTTTATTTAATTAGCGAGCGTTCGTCCGTTCGTTCATTTTAACGAACGTTCGTCGTTTTTCTTTTTCTCGGATTAAATCCACGATTTTTCAGATCGCGATTTCTCATCCGATTTTCCTTTTAGTCTAACTTTTCGCTCGTTTATCGAAATCAGGCGATTCAAGCGCCTGGAGTTTCGTCTCGAAACCCTCTTTCTGTTTAACCAACTCAAACAAGTTTTTGCCACTATAAAAGTTGCCCTAGATCCAGAATAGTAAACAAAGCCTGTTTCTTTTGCCGTTTGTCTTTCGTTGCTTCGTTCGTTTTGATTCTTTTTGCCAACCAGAGTTCTTAAGTTGAACTTTCTAGTTAGATCTCTGATTTGAGTTTTACATGTGCATTAGTTGAGTACTTATTGTATGCTTGTTTGTTTGCGATAGAGTACCCGGAGTGCGCCGCTTGCTACTTCGAATCACTAGGTTTCCCGGATCATCAGCAAGGCAAGTAACACTTTGATCATGTTTTCCCACTACCCAGTTTTATTGCATTAGATCAATCCTCACACATTTCATGATTAGGATCTAATTAAATTGTGGGTTTGGGAAGTAGTTGAGGTAGTACCTATTACCTGTTTATTATCAAACCTTTGCGAGTTACTTCTACGTTTGCTTATTATGCCATGCTATGCTAGTAGACGTGGATTGGGTGAGTGTATCCATGACAGATGTGAGATTGTTAATTAATGGTTTATTTAAGGTGGCAACTTAAACACACATCTGGGTGCATTGAGGCACCTGGGTATTCCAGCGATTGCCTGTTTTCTTTATGGACCGCCACCCAGGCTCAAAGGGATCATGAGATAATTCATGCTAAAAACTTTCGTGTGTAGCCACAAGCTATTATGGGATCTAGCATAGTTGATTAAGTTGTGCGAACTCTTATAGTGGTAGACTAGCAAATGTAGGGGAAAGCAGGTGTAACGGTCTACCCGATCGTAAGGTGCTAGCGCTTATGAAAGACTGTAACGCCCTTGATGCGGCTATATCTCCCACGTGTCGAAGCACGACTTAGAGGCATAACCGCATTGAAAGCAATGTCGTAAGTAAGGTAATCTTCACACAACCCATGTAATACATAAGGGAAAGAGATACATAGTTGGCTTACAATCGCCACTTCACACAAAACATGAACAAAGCATTACATCATCCAGATGCAATCAAAGGTCCGACTACGGAACCAAAAATAAAAAGAAGACTACACCAAATTCTACACAGATCCCTGATCGACACCAACTGGGCTCCACTACTGAACGACTAGAACAAAACAACACAAAGGACAAGATCTTCATCGAGCTCCTCCTTGAGCTTGGTTGCGTCATCTGCACGGTTCAACGGCACCTGCAAGCTGGTTTTGGAAGTATCTGTGAGTCACGGGGACTCAGCAATCTCACACCCTCGCGATCAAGACTATTTAAGCTCATAGGTAAGGTAAAAGGTATGAGGTGGAGCTGCAGCAAGCGACTGGCATATATGGTGGCTAACATACGCAAATCAGAGCGAGAAGAGAAGGCAAAGAACGGTCGAGAAACTATGATCAAGAAGTGATCCTAGAACAACCTACGCCAAACATAACTCCAACACCGTGTTCACTTCCCGGACCCCGCCGAGAAGAGACCATCATGGATACACACGCGGTTGATGTATTTTAATTAAGGTCAACTTTAGGTTTTCTACAACCGGACATTAAAAAATTCCCATCTGCCCATAACTGCGGGCACGACTTTCGAAAGTTCAAAACCCTGCAGGGGTGTCCCAACTTAGCCAATCACAAGCTCTCAGGGTCAACGAAGGATATTCCTTTTCCCAAGACAATCCGATCAGGCTCGGCATCCAGGTTACAAGACATCCTCGACAATGGTAAAACAAGTCCAGCAACACCGCACGAATGTGCCGACAAATCCTGATAGGAGCTGCACATATCTCGTTCTCAGGGCACACTCAGATGAGACTAGCTACGAGTAAAACCAACCCTCAAGTTTCCCCAAGGTGGCCACGCAGGCAGCTCGGTTCGGACCAACACTTGGAGAAGCACTAGCCCGGGGGGTTAAAATAAAGAGGACCCTTGAGTCTGCAGAACCCAAGGGAAGGTAGTAGGTTGTTAGTGCAAATGGTAAAACCAAGGTTGGGCATTGCTGGAGGAGTTTTATTCAAGGCGAACTGTCAAGGGGTTCCCATTATAACCCAACCGCGTAAGGAACGCAAAATCCGGGAACATAACACCGATATGACGGAAACTAGGGCGGCATGAGTGGAACAAAACACCAGGCATAAGGCCGAGCCTTCCACCCTTTACCAAGTATATAGATGCATTAATTAAATAAGAGATATTGTGATATCCCAACAAAATATCCATGTTCCAAACATGGAACAAGCTCCAATCTTCACATGCAACTAACAACGCTATAAGAGGGGCTGAGCAAAGCGATAACATATCCAAACAATGGTTTGCTAGGACAAGGTGGGTTGGAGGCTTGGTTTGACAATATGGGAGGCATGATAAGCAAGTGGTAGGTATCGCAACATAGGCATAGCAAAAGAGCGAGCAACTAGCAAGCAAAGATAGAAGTGATTTCGAGGGTATGGTCATCTTGCCTGAGATCCCGCAAGGAATAAGAACGAGTCCATGAAGAAGTCAAACGGACGTAGTCGAACGGATCCTCACAAACGCGACGTTATCGGAACCAACCCGAAGAAGCAACACCGGAAAGAAGCACACAACATAGTAAACAACCATCACATATGCATGGCACGATGCGCAACCAAGTATGATGCATGTCCAGTTTAATGAAGCATGGCATGGCAAAGTGCACAAACAATCCTACAACTTAAGTGGAGCTCATTATGCAACGGAGTTGCATATTGAAGAAAACACCACATGACTTATTTAGTTCTCTCTCGTTTATGTACCCAACAAGGTTAAATGTTGTTAGCATGGCAAGAGGTGAAGCATGATGAAACTATCTAATCTAGGCAAGTTTAAATGAGGCCGGAACAACAAAACAACAAGTCTGGAAACTCCTCATATGCATATATTAGGTTTGGTACTGTTCTGCCCTAAACATAATTTTAGAGTTGTTAAACATGCTAGATGAGTGCATCATGTTAAACTAGGCATTTTTCTACCCCATTTACATATAAAGTTTATTAAATTTGGAGCTATGGTTATTTAGTTATGAAAGAAAACATTTTAGCATGGCATAGGGGCAAATTAAAGCAAACAACAATTTAGACATTTTAAACATGATTGAAAATGGCATATTATTAATCTACACAAAATTCTAAGCAAGTTTCATATATTAAGTTTTTACATGTGATGCTTAGTTTGTGAGTTTAAATATGCATGCAGTTCAAGGGATTTTCTGCAAACTGCACTCTCTGAAATATTAGGAAAAATCTCCTGAACTGAAAAAAACATAACATGCCGGAAATTGAACTGGCCCAACAGGCACAAAGGGCTGGAGGGAGGTGCTGCTCACCCATGGGCCTCTTGGGCCGGCGGATCTGGGCTGGGGCGTGGTCAACACACAGCGTGGTTGTGCCCGTTCGTTCGAGGCAGGGGCCATGGCCGCCCTGGTTTGTTGTTGCCAGCGAGGGAGATGGCCGGCGCGGGCTCGCGGGCATGGGGGAAGGCACGGCTCTGGCGAGCAGGGTCCGGAGACGGCACGACGGAACGGCTTGCGGAGGGGCTGGGGACTCCGGGACGGCACGTGGGGAGGCAGCGACGCCCGATGCTCGATTTGGAGCAGGGAAGCAGAGGGACTTGTGGGCGCAGCGGGTGCCAGCGATGAGGACGACGGCACTACGGGAAGCGGCTCCGGCGAGGTCAGGGACTGGCGGAGGCGGGCGGGTCCAGGAGCTCGTCCATCTCTGCTGGAACTGCAGCTTCCCGATGCAGCAGAAGCAGGGGCCGGCGATGGGGACTTGGCGAAGGCGCGACAGCAGGGACTTGGCGCGGGTCAACGCCGGCGTGAGGTAGATCGGCGAGAGGAGACGGGCGGGCGAGTGAGGGGGCTCAGCTACAGAAGAGGTCCGACTACTCTTCTCGGAGAGGTGGCCGGCGCCGTCGGAGGCTAGCGAGGCAGGGGAGCAACGGCCTGCTGGCGAACCAGAAGCGGAGGCGGTGCCCCCATGTCATCCTGCGTAAACAGAGGCAATAATATAGTTTTGAGACCAGAGGGAGAGGGAGAACCAGAGGGATAGAGAAGGAAGCAGGGCATGGCCTGGCCATGGTCGATGCGGCTCCGGGCGTGCTCAGGTGCTCCTCCCGAGCAGGAGCCCCATGGTGATGAGACGTAGGGGAGGACGAGGCAGTGTTGCAGGAGAAGGAGGGGCGTAGCGCTGCACTGGTTGGCTCGCTGGGGAAAACGAGGGAGAGTGGGTGGATCTGAATCCCGAGGGGAATAGTGGCGGCGCCCGAGAGGGATTGATGGGACAAGGCTCCTAATTTTTAGGGTTTGATCTGATTTGGGTAGGGGTTGATCTATAAATAGGGACAAAAGGATTACGTTTGGACCCTCCGATCAAAATCGGACGGTTTCAGATAAATAGGTTAGGGATCCCAATTAATAAAACGGAGACGTTTTGTAGATGTTTGGGGATGTTCTGAGTCCAACGGTGACAACTCCCCGGGTTGGGTTCGGGACAACTTCCGGACACGCGCGAGGGGTTCGGTGCACTGCGCAGAGAGGGTTTTTCGGATCGTGCGAACGCATCGGACGACTCCGGATGCGAAGAGGGGTAGGTGGATGGACTACGTGGGATGTGGCAAGGTTGAGAAGAGAGAAGAGAGCGCCCGGCAGCAGTTTCCAAAGACCGAAAACGTCCGACGTTAGACCGGCTACTATTGCCGCTATATTGATCCGTTGGGGCATCGAACAAACTCCGAATGCGATGAAACTTGGCAGGTGACCTACTAACAACATAACAACACCGCATGCCAACTGTCAACCCATTCCGAGAACATTTTCCGGCCACTTATAAAATACTATTTCGGACATGCCGCGGGCGCGTGCAAGTGTGGTTGGGCTCAGAACGGACAACGGAGAGAACTCGGAGAACCCGGACGAATGCAAGTTTTGAAAACATGATGATGCAATGCACATGATGACATGATGAAATGCAACACACAAGCAAATGACATAGCAACAGTAGCGAATAACTCGAAGACACCTGGCACATCGGTCTCGGGGCGTTACAAAGACTATGTCTCAGTCATCCGTCTTCTCAAACACCATGTAGTGCGAGAAACCAAACTCAGGCGATCGAGTCTTGTGGGGAAAAGTGTGCAAACCTCTGCAGAGTGTATAAACTAATCATGATTAGCCATGTCCCCGGTTATGGACATCTTGAGTATCTAGTACCTGGATTTTCATATGAATCTCAACATGTTACTCTAAAAATTAATTTTGTTGGGTTTTGTTTAATGATGATGCTTAATTGGGATTGAGAATGCTGTCAACCATTCTCAATGTTTAACAACTACCATGATAGTTAAATAAAATTTATTCCTTTGCAGTAGGGAAAAATTGGCTTTACGCAAAACTGTAACCATAGAGCTTTCCACCAGCCAAATATGCATATACAATAGCCTATTTCATTCCATTATCCTCTATGTGTTATTTTGCCAGCATATTCCATGTGCTGACCCATTTCGGGCTGCAACGTTAATGTTGCAGACTTTTCAGATGATGATTAAGGAGTTTTTAGGTCGTGGTTCTATACTCAGTGATGCTGTTGGAGTTGATGGACTCACTTATCTTCCAAGCCTTCCGCTGTTATTGTTATTTGATGGCCTTAAGCCATATTTATTGTAATAAGTTCTCTTTTGAGACACTCAGTGTAATAAGTGTGTGATTGCTACTCTGTTATAAATCCTTCAAGTACTGTGTGGTGTCAGCATTACTGATCCAGGGATGACACCTGAGCACAGAGATTGGACCGTTTGAGGTCTGGTCGCTACAGTCATGCCCAGCTAGCCAAGTATGATGGTCTCTCACTCAATTGTAGGCACACGCAGTCCCCCCTATATGTATATGACTAGCTAATCTTAGTCTCCATCACAAACATGTGCATGGTCTATCTTGATTTCTCTCGGGGCATCTTTCTATCGCGCACGCACTCCCTTGATCTCCCACCCATATAGTCCCCTCACGATCTCGACGGGATCTCTCTATCACAAACACACCCTCTCTTCCTCCCCATGCGTCCATGCCATCCATGTGTCCCTCTCGACCTTTGTTCCTTGTTGGCCACACCTCTATTGGACATGTGCTACAGGGGTGTCTCTCTCCGTTGCAAACAATCACACACTAGCTATCTTCGTGTATCTCCTCGCCTCGCTTTTCCATCTCGGAGATGCATGCGTGATATGTTCGCATAAGAAATGAAAAAACAAACTCTCTCTCTAATTTATCATTTGTTGTCACTTTCTCTTTCACACAGATACTCTTTTTGCACACTTACTCATTCTCCTTCACATGCACTTGATCTGTCTCTACTGAGTCACTCTCCTCGGTCCATAGCATATAGATTTATTGAAAAGTCAAACATCGCAAAGTTTGACCATGTACATGTGGAAAAAGAATTACATCTAGTATGGCAAACATATACCATTAGATTCACCATGAGATGTAGTTTTATATGATGTACCTTTGGTATTGTAGATATAAATAACATTTGCGTAAACCTGATCAAAGTTTCCAAAGTTTGACTTCTAAAAAATATACATGCACTGCATTATCGAGTGGATGGAATATCTCTTTCCCCCTCTCAGCTATCTGACGCACCACTCAGCCTTATCGGGGCTCCTCAATCTCTCTCAAACTTTATTGGTCAGTTTGGTTCGTGACCTAACCCTCATGCCTTGATGGCCGGTACTGCCTGGTGTGGACATGAGATGTAAAATATTTCTGCCTGGCCAGGCTTGTGTGGTGCTGAAGCGTTTGGTTCATGCCTGGGCTAGGCAAAGCATCAACGTCCCATCAATCAATCCATGCATCAATTATTTAATGCTAATATCCATCCATGTTGCTGTTAGCCTCGTGGCCACACGACCAGGCATGACCAGGCATTCGAAATCGGTCGCCTGGGCCAGGCTACTTGCAGTGTCTGGAGTTCAGCCAGGCTAATTAAAGTGCAAGGGAACCCAGGCCAGGCGGTCTTTCTTTTTCACAGGGTAGCAACCAAACAAGCGTGCATGAAATCCAGCCACAACCCCAGGCCAGGCAAAATATGCTCAAGACGCAAGCCAAACTGGCCTTATATCTCCCTGGTTCACACATACACATGTTTCGCTCGTGCTATACATATAGACCCATCCAACACTCTCCACCCTTGTTCTCTCTCCATGTGACACGCACCCCCCTAAGTACCATAATCCCTCAATCCATCATAGGCGCAAGCACTCCCCCCTCCTAAGTATGATTATCTCTTACTAGCCAATAGGAACACACGTATTGTCTCCTTCCATCCATACGTCTATCTCGATATCTCTCAGGGCATCTTCTATCGCGCACACACCTTGTCACTCGATCTCCCACCCATGTAGTCCCATCACGATCTCCAGGGGATCTCTCTATGACAAACATACACTCTCTCCTACCCATGTCTGCATTTTCTCCGTACGTCTCTCTCGACCTCTCTCCCTTGTTTGTCAGACCCCTCTTGGCCACCTGCTAGGGGTCTTGCTCTCTCGGTTCCAAACAACCACACACTATCTCCTCACCTTGCCTCCGTTGTCGAAGATGCATGTGTGATATGTTTGCATAAGACACGCACGCTTTTTCTCTACTTTTATCGTGTGTTGTCCATGTCTCTTTCACACACGCACACACACTTTTTTCACTCACTCTCTCTCTTGTTAGGGACTCTATCACGTCCATAAGCATATGGATGTTTTGAAAAGTCAAACCTCAGAAACGTTTGACCAGGTATATGTGGAGAAAAACATTTACATCTGGAATGATCATTAGATTCATCACAACATGTACTTACTTCATACTATCATTTATCTTTGGTATTGTAGATATAAGTAATTTCTTTATAAACTTGGTCAAAGTTTCAAAAGTTTGACTTAAAAATGTTGGAACTACATTATCGAACGGAGGGAGTAGCTCTTTCTCTCTCTCTCTGCTATCTCTCACGGGCCTCCCCTCTCACTCGAACTCTCTATACCGACGGATTACATGCTCACTATGTCAGCGTATAGCTCCGTATATTGTTTAGTTGACCGGTCAACCAATCCACATGCTGCCTTATCAGCTCGTGTTCTGTATCTTCGTGTGCTGGCCCATGTGGCAGTGGGTGAAAATAAGTAAATAGAGGCCCATCTGACACGCGGTGAAGTAAACAAAGTTGAAACCACTCGGGGTAGCACCCCGCACACTAGTAAATTGAGGGTGCATTGAGGACAAACTTCTTGCGCGCGAAGGACGCACTCGCGCACAATTCACCACTGCGCGGCGGCATGCACAGAAGGACGCACTCGCGCACACCTAGCACACAACACACACCAGCACACGTGTACACCAGCGTCGTCGCCGGTTGAGATGGATGGCGAGGCAACCAACAAGCGGAGGCGGCGAGCCTGGACTTCATCAACAGCCTCCCCAATGACACGCTGCTTGTCAGCATCGGCCTCCTCCCCCACCAAATCTGCCGTGCGGACCGCCTTGCTCTCCCGGCGGTTGCGCCCCCTCTGGCGCTGCGTCCCCCTCAACCTTACCGTCGATAGCTGCCTCTACGATGGGGATTGCAAACGCATGGCCACAGTCTCCAAGATCCTTTCATCGCACCCTGGGCCAGCCAAACGCCTTGACATCCGCATGTTCAGTACCAACTGCAAGGTCCAACCCAAGTTCGACGAGTGGTTCTTATCCCCTGCCCTAGATCAGCTCGAGGAGCTCAGCATTGAAGCTGGACGATGTCGCTCTCTGCCGCCGTCCGCGCTCCGCCTCAGCGAACGCTGCGCCGTGCCAGCTTCAGCTCCTGCTATCTTCCCCAGATTAATGTCGCGCCCGCTCTTCTTCTCCCTCAACTCAAGCAGCTCGACCTCTTCGACGTTTTCATCTCGAAGAAGGCTATGGAGCACCTGCTCCGCAGTTGTACTGCGCTCGAGTACCTTCGTCTTGAGCAGATCCACGGGTTCATTAGCCTCCACATCGCCTCGATGAATCTCCGATGGATTTATGTGTCTTGCTGGCCCCGCAACAAGACATCAATTGGGAAGAGATCACTCCAGCTATTCCACATTATGGTCATTGAGAATGCGCCTTTCCTTGAGAGATTGCCTGTATCGGATCTAGAAGGTCCAACAAAAATCAGGGTCATTGACACGCCGAAATTGACAGCGTTGGTGTACTCGTCTGCCAAATTCTGCGAACTCTTTATTGGATCCGTAATCGTTCAGGTACAACACTCATCTTCTTCTATGTCTTCTTGAAATTCACATTTTTAAATTTCTTCTTGATGTATTTACGACCATCTTCCAGAAAATGATTCCCACAAGCTTGACCCAGTCCATGCGCACAGTGAAGATCTTAGCACTAAAATCTATCGGCCCCAATCTGGATCAAGTTGTTGGATTCCTTACATGCTTTCTGTGCACGGAGAAGCTACTCATCGAGGTGAAACTTCTTTCCTATAGGTAAACGGTAATCACAACGTAGCTCAATTTTTTCGTAATTTTCCCAAATTACGATGACACGTGTAGTGTTAAAACTGCATCTATGCACTGCACCAAAAGAAATGTTTTTAGTATTTTTCTCACATGATCACCTGCATCGTTTTTATGCTATACTACTATAGTAGCCTAGGCTAGTCATAGTGGAAAGTAACTTAGACTACTCTAGTAACTCTATGGTTACCCTAAGAGCAAGTACTACCTCTGTCCTGGTTTACTCTTCCAATTTTGTAGTATCAAATTTGACCATATATTTAACTGACAAAATGTTAATGCATGTCACTAAGAACTATATTGTTGGATTCGTATTTGAACATAATTTCAAATGGTGTAATTTTTAGTGACATGCATTGGCATTTTCTTAGGTAAATCTATGGTCAAAATTTTATACTAAATATGAGGTAGTATTACAAAAGTGGCCTATGTAGGCCAAAACATGTGCCAAATTCACTTGTGATGCATTTGGCATCGATGCCCCTCCATTGCTCACCTGGTGTCCCAATCTGGATCACCTACTTTGCTCCGGTGCAAATTAACTCACGCAATGAAAAAACACTGCGTGGGAGAGAGAGGACTGAGGCAATAAAAAAACACTTGTTTGGGAGAGTGAGAGGCTGGTGTAGTTGGTTTGATTGATTTGTTTATACATGTGGGTCTGTGTGCACAACGGTGCCAACTCTCACATCGCGAGAGCGGTGCCAAAATCTTTTTATTTGACATCGATGCGTGTTATGTGGCATACTTTTGCGAAATATGGCATCGGCCACATAGTGGAAGGCAACAAATGCCCAAGCTCTTCACGTGCTCCTAGTTAAATGAGAGGAAATAGAAAGAGAGAGAGAGAGAGAGAGAGAGAGAGAGAGTGAAAAAATATCACTAGCCAGCTAACCCTATCGTATGAGCGAATGATATTGGTACCTCTTGATGACACGGCAATCTTATGCAGCCAGCTGCTCTAATATGTTCTCTTCTTTTGCAGATAAAAAAGACCCAAAAGTGAAAAATGTGGTGCACTATAAAAAAAGACCCGAAAGTGAAAAATGTGTTGCACTATAAAATGTGCCTTGATCTCCATCTTACAGAAATTGATTTGATCGACTACCGAGGCAGCACATCTGAGATTAAATTGGCCAGGTTCTTTGTTCTAGAGGCAAGTGTGCTCAAGGTAATGAGATTTGGTGTTCTCTGGCGCAACAATGAATGGCGTGCTGATCACCGCAGCGTCTAAGCCTAAATGACAATGTCTCCGCAGAAGCAGAATTTGTTTTTGAAACATCAAGTGGCCAGAGACTCGAAAACTTATTTGCCCATTAGTGACTTGTTAGGGCGGTGGATTTTAGTTTGTTCGATAAAGCTGCATCCACCTAAAGTAACGAAAGTTCTTACGTAAACTTCCTAGTAATTCCCTCTTCATAGGTGCAGCATTACTCCTAACATTTGTAATATTAGTTTAAAACTTGTAATATTGTCGTGTCCTATTCCTGCGTTTTCAAAATCCTGCGAATCAAATAGGTCCTGGGTTGGTGATGATGTTGTGCCTCCCATCTTTCACCAATAGCCATCGGATCTAGACCTGACGCATACAAACCAAGCTTCTCCATTTTTGCAAAAAGATGCCCGCACTTGTTCCCTATTTAAAAAAAACTCCTTGTCTCTCACAATCAGCCTCATCTCCTCCCCACCACATCTAGGAGTAGAAGGCCGTGGAAAAATCTGGCGCTATGGCCGCTGCCGGAGCCGTCCACCCCCAATCTTGGTGTTCCGTGCAATGCACGGGCATCTACGCACGGGAAATTATGTCGAACAGGGCTAGTTGTAAGCATGCTAGCTCTACAGCCATGATGATAGTGACTGCAGACGGTGAGGCTGACTATGGTATGCCGAACATGGCGCCCATACTCAGGTGTCATCTCCGGCGCAGGGTCTTGTCACTTCACTGTGAGGAGAAGCACGTAATAATTTGACCAACGGGTAGTACAGTGCTAGTACTCCTACTACTACATTGGTAGTACTACTACTAGTACTAGTAGAACCACCGTCTGGATTTAGGAGTACTACCACGTCCATCTGGATTTTAGTATTTGACTAGCAATATCTAGTAATGCATGTCACCAAAAATGTACTACTCCCTCTGTAAATAAATACATGGTGTTTTATTCCTATCGGCGAGAGAACTTAATGTTTTTTTGCTAACTAGAGTACTAATAGGATTACATGCAATGAACTAAACACTACATGTCATGTTTGGTAGTCTCAAGTCATTGAAAGCATGCACGACCCACATCTCCCATTGGTTGATATGTCACGAAATAAGAAACAAGGAGGGAGTTAATGCACCGTGCTTAAGTATTTTGGGATTATTTGGTTTTCGTAAGGTGACTTACACAACATTTTTGTTTACATGCATTAACATTTTATTAGTTAAATCAAAGGTCAAAACTTGGTGCAAAATGCAAAGGGGACCAATAAACCAGTAAACATCAAACTTCTCTCGTTTGGCCCCAACAAGAGGTCCGGTGAGATGACTATACTGCACCGGCACGGAGGGGGACGCAGCTTCATTGACTTGCGGCAACTGCCTTTGGGTGAATGACACGTGGCCCTAGGGGGTGGCTACCCCACCTATCATACAGCCAAAGGCAGGTGCAGTAGAGGGTCGAGGAGTAGTACGAAATCCTACGCACCTACGCACGCTAACCAAGGGCTGAGTGATCACTCGAATCGCAAGATCAGTTGACTAGAAGCTACGCTAGACCCATGGAGGCGATGAGCGCGAGCATCAGCCGGCTGTGCCAGATGGTCCACGACACCGGCCTGCGGCCCGGCACCGAGGAACATCTCCAGGTAGTATTGCTTGAGGCCGCCAGGGCGAGGAGCCGCTTGGACGACAGCTTCGTCTTCTTGTTCGACGAGGTCCTCGTCGATTTCCTCGACAAGTTTACCGTCGTCAAGAAGCTTGCGGACGACTTTGACGTAAGCCTCCAGCCGACGCGCCCAGGCTCTGCAATGCCTGCCACCCTCAATGGCCACTATGGTAACAACCTCTTTGACGCACTGGTGGCCCTGCAACTGCCCGCCGTCGTGCCGAAGAATGTCCACCTCGAGGTCGCGCTCGCCGCGCAGCGCCTGGCGCAGCAAGACACCATTGACATAATCACCCACGTCTACACGCAAATCGTCCACAAGGACTACTACATGCAAGAGGAGGACGATAGGACGCTGGCCTTCTTGGAGCGCAGGGCAACCTTGGACGACATTGTTCAGAAGCACGTTGAGCTCGCCGCCAACGCTGCTGCTCCTCACACATCGGTTGGTGACCGGCGCACTAGGGCATGAGGATGTCATTGAACGTTGATGGATCCGTATGTATTTTTATCCTTCCGTCAAATCCATGTAGTAGTATATGATACTACAGTAATTATCTTACCTTTCGCATCAACTTCATAATTTTTGTACGTACTCCATGCATGAACGGCGCCAGAACCAAACTTCTCATTACTCTAGGCAAAATCGTTATTTTCTATCTATCGGTCGCGCCATGGAGCAGAACCAAATTTTACAAGTTACGAGTTCAAAAGGAAAAGCCTGCCGTGTTTGCGTCGCACCCCCACACGGTTGGTCCGGCACGCCGCTCAAGCAGGAATGCGTGCGGTGTTGCATTTTCACTTACAAGTGGGACCGCAGTTGAGCAAACCGACTATCGGAAAACCCCCACCCTGCCCACCACGCGATGGCTGAGAAAACAGGAGGGAGAAGAGATGGTTGTATCATAGACTCCAAGAAAATTGGTGTCGGATGGGACTCATGTGGGTGGCGTGTGCCGTACTGCTAGACGTGAATGCTAGTTATGGCCCATGCCACCCCACTATATCGAGCCTATATTGAGGTACGTAGAACAAATTTCCTGCAGTCCGTGCTCAGCCCTCCTCTATCTCTCTTCTCAGCCAGCCAGCGGACGCGCGGAGCCCATCATCTATTTGCTCACATGCGGCCCCACATGTCAGTGAAAACGCAAGAGGACCCACTGAACCTGCACTTCTTTCACCTCGATGTGCTGGTGATGAAAAACAAATCCAACAAAGATCTTCGGTGGCCACTTTTGGAGTTACTCAAGAGTAGTAAGATTCTATTTATAGTTTAACCCAAGATGCACATCTCGTGGCTTCAACTACCACTCTATTTTCTTTCATGACACGACCTGGATGCTGGATGTCCCACGTGTCGGCAAAAGGAGGAAGAACCTGACCAAATCTTCGGTTCTGCTCTCGGATTAGACTAGTTGTGCTAACTTAAAATTTTTATTGTGTACTCCCTCCGTTCCAAAATACTTGACATCCATTTGTCCAAAAATGGATGTACCTATATACTAAGACATGTCTAGATACATATATATTTTGACAAATAGAAGGCATTGAAGGAAATATGCCCTAGAGGCAATAATAAAGTTATTATTTATTTCCTTATATCATGATAAATGTTTATTATTCATGCTAGAATTGTATTAACTGGAAACATAATACTTGTGTGAATACATAAACAAACAGAGTGTCACTAGTATGCCTCTACTTGACTAGCTCGTTGATCAAAGATGGTTATGTTTCCTAGCCATAGACATGAGTTGTCATTTGATTAACGGGATCACATCATTAGGAGAATGATGTGATTGACTTGACCCATTCCATTAGCTTAGCACTTGATCGTTTAGTATGTTGCTATTGCTTTCTTCATGACTTATACATGTTCCTATGACTATGAGATTATGCAACTCCCGTTTACCGGAGGAACACTTTGTGTGCTACCAAACGTCACAACGTAACTGGGTGATTATAAAGGTGCTCTACAGGTGTCTCCAAAGGTACATGTTGGGTTGGCGTATTTCGAGAATAGGATTTGTCACTCCGATTGTCGAAGAGGTATCTCTGGGCCCTCTCGGTAATGCACATCACTTAAGCCTTGCAAGCATTGCAACTAATGAGTTAGTTGTGGGATGATGTATTACAAAACGAGTAAAGATACTTGCCGGTAACGAGATTGAACTAGGTATTAAGATACCGAAGATCGAATCTCGGGCAAGTAACATACCGATGACAAAGGGAACAACGTATGTTGTTATGCGGTCTGACCGATAAATATCTTCGTAGAATATGTAGGAGCCAATATGAGCATCCAGGTTCCACTATTTGTTATTGACCGGAGACGTGTCTCGGTCATGTCTACATTGTTCTCGAACCCGTAGGGTCTGCACGCTTAACGTTACGATGATAGTTTCATTATGAGTTTATATGTTTTGATGTACCGAAGGTTTTTCGGAGTCCCGGATGTGATCACGGACATGACGAGGAGTCTCGAAATGGTCGAGACATGAAGATTGATATATTGGAAGCCTATGTTTGGACATCGGAAGTGTTCCGGGTGAAATCGGCATTTTACCGGAGTAGCGGGAGGTTACCGGAACCCCCCGGTAACCTAATGGGCCTAGTGGAGGAAGAGGAGAGGAGGCCAAGGGGCAGCCGCGCGCCCCCCCCCCCCCCCAACCCCCCCTTCCTTTCCCCTCTCTCTCCCCTTCCCCCCAAGTCCTAGTCCAACATGGAAAACGGGGGAGTCCTACTCCCGGTAGGAGTAGGACTCCTCCTGGCGCGCCCCTTTCCTGGCCGCACCTCCTCCCACTTGCTCCTTTATATACGGGGGCAAGGGGGCACCCCATAGACACAACAATTGATCATTGATCTCTTAGCCGTGTGCGGTGCCCCCGTCCACCATAATCCTCGATAATATTGTAGCGGTGCTTAGGCGAGGCCCTGCGACGGTAGAACATCAAGATCGCCACCACGCCGTCATGCTGACGGAACTCTTCCCCGACATTCTGCTGGATCGGAGTACGTGGATCGTCATCAAGCTGAACGTGTGCTAGAACTCGGAGGTGCCGTAGTTTCGGTGCTTGATCGGTCAGGGCGTGAAGACGTACGACTACATCAACCGCGTTGTTATAACACTTCCGCTTTCGGTCTACGAGGGTACATGGACAACACTCTCCCCTCTCGTTGCTATGCATCACCATGATCTTACGTGTGCGTAGGAAATTTTTTGAAATTACTACGTTCCCCAACAGTGGCATCCGAGCCAGGTTTTATGCGTTGATGTTATATGCACGAGTAGAACACAAGTGAGTTGTGGGCGATATAAGTCATACTGCTTACCAGCATGTCATACTTTGGTTCGGCGGTATTGTTGGATCAAGTGGCCTGGACCGACATTACGTGTACGCTTACGCGAGACTGGTTCTACCGACGTGCTTTGCACATAGGTGGCTGGCGGGTGTCAGTTTCTCCAACTTTAGTTGAATCGAGTGTGGCTATGCTCAGTCCTTGCGAAGGTTAAAACAGCACCAACTTGACAAACTATCGTTGTGGTTTTGATGCGTAGGTAAGAACGGTTCTTGCTAAGCCCGTAGCAGCCACGTAAAATTTGCAACAACAAAGTAGAGGACGTCTAACTTGTTTTTGCAGGGCATGTTGTGATGTGATATGGTCAAGACATGATGCTAAATTTTATTGTATGAGATGATCATGTTTTGTAACCGAGTTATCGGCAACTGGCAAGAGCCATATGGTTGTTGCTTTATTGTATGCAATGCAATCACCCTGTAATGCTTTACTTTATCACTAAGCGGTAGCGATAGTCGTAGAAGCATAAGATTGGTGAGACGACAACGATGCTACGATGGAGATCAAGGTGTCGCGCCGGTGATGATGGTGATCATAACGATGCTTTGGAGATGGAGATCACAAGCACAAGATGATGATGGCCATATCATATCACTTATATTGATTGCATGTGATGTTTATCTTTTATGCATCTTATCTTGCTTTGATTGACGGTAGCATTATAAGATGATCTCTCACTAAATTTCAAGATAAAAGTGTTCTCCCTGAGTATGCACCGTTGCCAAAGTTCGTCGTGCCCAGACACCACGTGATGATCGGGTGTGATAAGCTCTACGTCCATCTACAATGGGTGCAAGCCAGTTTTGCACACGCGGAATACTCAAGTTAAACTTGATGAGCCTAGCATATGCAGATATGGCCTCGGAACACTGAGACCGAAAGATCGAGCGTAAATCATATAGTAGATATGATCAACATAGTGATGTTCACCATTGAAAACTACTCCATTTCACGTGATGATCGGTTATGGTTTAGTTGATTTGGATCACATGATCACTTAGAGGATTAGAGGGATGTCTTTCTAAGTGGGAGTTCTTAAGTAATATGATTAATTGAACTTAAATTTATCATGAACTTAGTACCTGATAGTATCTTGCTTGTTTATGTTTGATTGTAGATAGATGGCCCGTGCTGTTGTTCCATTGAATTTTAATGCGTTCCTTGAGAAAGCAAAGTTGAAAGATGATGGTAGCAATTACACGGACTGTGTAACGCCCCGAGACCGATGTGCCAGGTGTCCTCCAGTTATTCACTGTTGTTGCATTGTCATTGCTTGTGTGTCATGCATTGCATATCATGTCATATGTGCATTTCATTTGCATACATGTTCGTGTCATGCATCCGAGCATCTTCCCCGTTGTCCGTTTTGCAATCCGGCGCTCCTATGTCATCCGGTGTCCCTTTCTACCTCTTTTCGTGTGCGGATATTAAACGTTTTTGGATTGGACCGAGACTTGTCATGCGGCCTTGGTTTACTACCGGTGGACCGCCTGTCAAGTTTTGTGCCATTTGGACTTCGTTTGATACTCCAACGGTTAACCGAGGGACCGAAAAGGCCTCATGTGTGTGGCAGCCCAACACCCCTCCAAAGTGGCCCAAATCCCACCTAAACCTCTCTCATCATCTCAGTCGGTCGTTCGATCACGATCGCGTGGCCGAAAACCGCACCTCATTTGGACTCTCCTAGCTTCCTCTACCTATAAATAGGTGCCTCACCCTCCATTTTCGCAGATGAACCCTAATTTTTTCCTTCCTGCGCGGCCGGACATGTCCGCCCGGCGGCCGGACACGTCCAAGCGCCCGCCGCAGCGTATCCCGTCTCGCCACATGGCCGCCGTCGCCGCGGCACGCGGAGCCCATCCGGGGCCCGCGCGGGCCCATCTCGCCACCGCCACCGCCCCGCGGTAGCCCGGGCCCGCAACCTCGCCGGATCTTCGCGCCACCCTCACGACCGTCGCCGGCGACCAACCCCGACGACCGGAGCTCGCCGCCGCCGCTCTTCCTCCCTCTGCCGCTCGCGCCAGAGGTCGCCAGAGCCGCGCCCCCATCTCCGGCAACGGCCGCCTCCCGCCTCTGCCTCTCCGCCGCGGGAGCTCGCAGCTCCGCCGCGTCACCCTCCGACGCCGTCGTGCATCACCAGAGCTCCACCGCGTCCTGCCGCCTCGTTTTCTCCGTCGCCGCCCGTTTCCTCGCGCGCCGACGCCGACCATCACCGCAGCGCCGTCCGGCCATCGCCTCGCCTCCCTCCGGCCCCGTCGCCTCGTCCCGCGTCGCCGGAGTTCACTCGCCGGAGCGCGCCGACCTCGCCGGAGCTCTCTCCGGCCAGATCCACCCCGGGTGGATGAGATCCACCGGGTTCCCCATCCAAACGTGCGGCCGCGTCCCGGTTATCTCCGTCCCGAGTTGACTTTTCCGGAGGGTAATTTTCTACCAAGTCCCAAATCTATGTTATTTTATGCCATATTGATCATGTCGTAACTTTGCACATGTGGCTCCGTTTTGGGCATGTAGCATCTCAACATGTTCGTCTCGACGAGTACATCATTTAATTTCATTGCATCATTTTCATTTGAGCTCATCTTGATGCCCGAAATGCTGTTGGAAGAGGGCTATGTGATGAATTTGTCAGATCTGTTTCAGCAAATACCCTTTTGTCATTTTTGCCATGATCATTGTGTGCATGCTATGATCCTGAGCTCTACATGTGTTTTGTTAAATGCCATGCCATCTTTACAGGGGTGTATTCCATGTATTTTTGTGATATTTGTGGTGACTAGCACAAGCTTGCAAAGTAGCGTAATCGTTAATGCTGATTTCAGGGACTTAGAATTTCACTAAGTCCTTGTCCTGATTTTGTCGTTATGCCATATGTTCATGTTGTTTCCTAGTGATCCATGACTCTGTTGAGGATGATCAATAAGGATGATTTGTTAACATTGTGGTGCTCTATCCGTCCATGTCTTTGTTTGCATTTATGGAGCACCCTAGCTTGAGTCAATCGAGCTCTACTTTTGCTATAAAATGTTCCTGGCAGATCGTTGACATGTTTAGCGATTTTGCCGAGGATGTCGCTATTGATCCGTGCATGCTATGATGTTGTTCTTGCCATGTCTAGCTTCTATGCCATGTCTTCTTGATGGGTGTATGCTTAGTTTATCATGCCATGCTCTGTAGTGAGTGCATCGAGCTCGTAAACATGCCTACTTGTTAACTGTTTTGCATGCTCCAGTTTTTCACTAAGTCCGAATCTGTTTATGTTTTTGCCATGTTCACATGCTTGCAATTGTATTTTCTGATCCCTTTTGGCTCAAGGTAACTAAGGGACTTTTATTAAGTGCTTTGAGTATCTTCACGCCATGCCTTTCTTTGCCATGTTAAGTTCCTGTAGCATGTAGTTTTCATGCTCTAAAGTGTGCTTCCTGATGTTAAATTCCAGACTTGTGTTAATTTCACTAAGTCTGAAACCTGTTATCATTTGCACTTTTGCCATGCTTGTTTGAACCTATTAATGGATGAATTGGCCGTAGCTCAGTGTTCATCTTTTGTCAAGCTTCATGAGTGGATCCCTGCCATGTATTTTGTTGTCATGTTTAAGTGCTGTAGCATATTTAGCTTGATGCATTTAGAAGGCTACTTGCTGTTTATCGCAGACCGGTGCCATGTTTGTTTTGCTTGCCATTTCCAAACTGTGCATCCGATTCCGGTGATCTTTATATCGATTTCAACCGAAATAACCTCACCTTTCTAGTGGCACTCTTGGATTTCCAAGTTGATTCCAGGTTCTATCATTCCTTTCCAAATCATGCATATGCACCGCATACCGCATCTCGCATATCATACCATGTTCATGTGTTGGTTGTTTACTATGATGTGTGCTTCTTTCCGGTGTTGCTTCTTCGGGTTGGTTCCGTTATCGTCGCGTTTGTGAGGACCCGTTCGACTACATCTGTTTGTCTTCTTCATGGACTCGTCCTTCTGCCTTGCGAGATTTCAGGCAAGATGACCATACCCTCGAAATCACTTCTATCTTTGCTTGCTAGTTGCTCGCTCTTTTGCTATGCCTATGCTGCGATACCTACCACTTGCTTATCGTACCTCCCATATTGTTAAGCCAAGCCTCTAACCCACCTTATCCTAGCAAACCGTTGTTTGGCTATGTTACCGCTTTGCTCAGCCCCTCTTATAGCGTTGTTAGTTGAAGTTGAAGATTGAAGTTTGTTCCTTGTTGGAACATGGAGATGCTGTTCCTTGTTGGAACATGTTTACTTGTTGGGATATCACAATATCTCTTATTTAATTAATGCACCTATATACTTGGTAAAGGGGGGAAGTCTCGGCCTTATGCCTGGTGTTTTGTTCCACTCTTGCCGCCCTAGTTTCCGTCATATCGGTGTTATGTTCCCGGATTTTGTGTTCCTTACGCGGTTGGGTTATAATGGGAACCCCTTGAGAGTTCGCCTTGAATAAAACTCCTCCAGCAAGGCCCAACCCTTGGTTTTACCATTTGCACTAACAACCTATAACCTTCCCTTGGGTTTTCGCGAGCCCGAGGGTCATCTTTATTTTAACCCCCCCCCCCGGGCTAGTGCTCCTCTGAGTGTTGGTCCAAAATGGGCAGCTTGCAGGGCCACCTCGGGGCAACTCGAGGGTTGGTTTTACTTGTAGCTTGACCTATCCGGTGTGGCCCTGAGAACGAGATATGTGCAGCTCCTATCGGAATTTGTCGGCACATCTGGGTGGCTTTGCTAGTCTTGTTTTACCATTGTCGAAATGTCTTGTAACCGGGATTCCTAACCTGATCGGGTCTTCCCGCTAGAAGGAATATCCTCTGTTGACCGTGAGAGCTTGTGATGGGCTAAGTTGGGACACCCCTGCAGGGATTTGAACTTTCAAAAGTCGTGTCCGCGGTTATGGACAGATGGGAATTTGTTAATGTCTGGTTATAGAAAACCTAAAGTTGACCTTATTTAAAATACATCAACCGCGTGTGTAACCGTGATGGTCTCTTTCCGGCGGAGTCCGGGAAGTGAACACGGTGTTGGAGTTATGCTTGACGTAGGTTGTTCTAGGATCACTTCTTGATCATAGTTTTATTGACCGTGCTTTGCCTTCTCTTCTCGCTCTCATTTGCGTATGTTAGCCACCATATATGCTAGTCGCTTGCTGCAGCTCCACCTCATACCTTTTACCTTACCTATAAGCTTAAATAGTCTTGATCGCGAGGGTGTGAGATTGCTGAGTCCCCATGACTCACAGATACTTCCAAAAACCAGTTTGCAGGTGCCGATGTTACCGAGCAGGTGACGCAGCCAAGCTCAAGGAGGAGCTCGATGAAGATCTTGTCCTTTGTATTGCTTCGTTCTAGTTGATCAGTAGTGGAGCCCAGTCGGGACGATGTGGGATCTGTGTAGCATTTGGGGTAGTCTTCTTTTATTTTGGTTCCGTAGTCGGACCTTGTGTGTATCTGGATGATATAATGCTTTATTCTTGTATTGTGTGAAGTGGCGATTGTAAGCCAACTATGTATCTCTTTCCATTATGTATTACATGGGTTGTGTGAAGATTACCTCACTTGCGACATTGCTTTCAATGCGGTTATGCCTCTAAGTCATGCTTCGACACGTGGGAGATATAGCCGCATCGAGGACGTTACAAGTTGGTACCAGAGCCTTCCCCGACCTTAGGAGCCCCCTGCTTGATCGAATCGCTGGCGTTATTGAGTCTAGAAATGTTTTGAGTCATTTAGGAATTATATATCGGAGAGTTAGGAATTCTTTTTACTCCTTAGTCCCTTCGTCGCTCTGGTGAGGCATCCTGACGTAGAGTTTTGACTCTTCTCTTCTCAAATTTCACTAAAAAAAATTAGGATCACGCGGGTATCTTGGAATCGTTCCGATGGTTTTGTGACCAGAACATTGTTCTTGGTGCCTCCTGTCATTTAGGGGTTGTGGCAGTGTCCCAGGGAGTTGAGCTCCGAGGTGTTTTCATCACAATTTTATCGTTGCAGTTCTGGAATACCTGAGAGTAGTTTCGCCGACATCGAAAATCTCTTTTATGCAGTTGTTGGTGAGATAACCTCGACACCACCCAGTACTAGGGTGGGAGTTCGGGAGTATTGCCATAACTCGTATAACATATGCTTTTCGAAGGTTGAGGTAAACGATTTCAGAAGGTTTCTTGGTTATGTGTTGAAGGATGGATATAGCTGGATGTAGGATTTTCTAGTTTTGGATGAGATATTATGCTTCCCCTGAATCCCCAACACCTGATTGCATAACCGGAAAATTTCGGGAGTTTGTAAGTGGGAATTCAAGTAGCTCTTAGGATATCTTTCCGACAGATGTATGATTTGAAATTGGGGTTCGACGTCTAGTGGTCCGCCTATCCACGGTTGGTTTTACAGTGGTCTCGTTGTGTCTTAAAGAGTCCTTGGCTATGCCGACTCGGGGACGCTTCGTATGTCATGTGCAGTGCCTTATACATGATGGTGCTGTACGATCGAGCCCGTGTAGGCCCCACCACGAAAACTTCGGACGAAATCTCTATCATATGTTTGTTCCGGCTTATTCTGCAAGCCAATCCTTTTGTTTTTGGTTTTGAGTTGTGGTATTCGAGTAGCTTCGAAGTCAAATGTTGATTTCCATACCTGTTCCTAAGCGGTGTTCTCATATTCCTATGTGAATACTAATCCTTCTTAATAATCGAAAGTGTCATGTAAATCCTTTTCAACCGGTGTGTTTCTCTTCTAGTGGATCCGATCACTTCAACATTCATAAGATCTATTATCAGTTCTTCTCAACGGTGTTTCCTTCATCCGTTCCAAGTTTTCTTTGTTTTCCCACCCACCCACCCTTTTTCTTCAACGATTCAGATTTCTTAATCAAGTATCCTTTTATTCATGTGAAGCCTCTCCATTCTTCTCCTTCATGTTCTTACCCGGTGTTTCTCATGAAGATTTTAACTGAGCTTCAAGTTCATCATTCTTCGTTCCTTTTTCTCCTCCGGTGGATTCAATTCAAGCTTTTGGTGCTTCTTTACCCTTTTCCTCATTTCTATGCCCTCTCATGACGGTGCACCTCATAATCATTCCACACTCGCTATTCTATTATTCCGGAGTGCTCAAGATATCTCGAAGATTCGTGTCTCCACTCTACATTCGTTCAAGCTCTTTCGAGGTTGTTATCTCATTCAAGTCTTTTAATTCAACCGGCGCAATCTATCTTTTAAATCATTCAACGGTGTTTTTTTGAGTGGGCACTAACCCACAGGTCTTTTCCCAGGATCTTACCTGACTCTTCTTATTTTCCCGGAGGTATTCTCAAATTCTTTTCGAGGTTTGACGTAAGGACGATTTATCATCAGTCAAATGTCTTCTCCAAGATCTGTCAAAATCTTTTCATCATTGGATCAACCTTCCATTTTTCATTCCGGAGTGTCTCAACAATTCACGGTGGTGTTTCTCATCATCATTCTCTGCGTTTGAAGACCGAAGAAGAGTTTTACCTCCATATCTTATCCGTTCTCTCAGAGATTCGTGATTCTGGTTCGAGTCCATCCTCTCATAATTGTTTTCGATTGTCAGAACTCTTTTCACCTATCCGGAGCAATTCAAGAGTTTTCTAAGTTTGTTATCCGGAGTCCATCAATTCAGGATTATTCATTCTCAGCCTTCAGCTATCATTCTCCAAATCTTACCGTTGCATCATTCAATATTCTCTAATCAGTTTGTGATCCCTTCATTCACTTGTATCTAAATTCTCTCAAGTATCCTTGTTCACTTCATAATTATTCCCGGTGTTCCTTTATCTTTCCTTCGGTCATTTTAATTCTAACGGTGGTTCATTCAAGAGTTCTCTTATTTATTAATTTATTCGATGTACCAATCCTACCGGCGGTTCGTTGAAGACATTCTCAAGTTTATGCTATATCTCTCTTAATCTTTTCTACAAGAATAAGTAATACGTCAAATCCATTGATTGTCATCAATTTAATTGGTGAAGGATAAGCATAATGTAATTCTTATTCTTGTTTCATCCAAGTGATTAATTCCTTATCCAGGAGGTTCATCAAAATTCTTGTTTTCTTTTGCTCATCTTTCTTTTCCGGAGTTTCAAACTCTCATCATCACGAAGCTCCTTCTAATATTTGTAAGGCTTCAACCTTATTCTTTTCATCCTCCATTTCGTTTGATCATTCTTTTATTACCGGAGTTCTCACGAAGGCTCGACATGGTGGTTCATCAAGGATTAAATTCCTTCTCGAAGCGTTCATCAAGATTCTTTTCAGAGGAGCCCAAGTATTTCTTCATCTTACAATCCGAAGTGCAATTCTTTCTACCGTACCATTGGAGGTGGTATTATGTCATTCTTGATAATTCCCCTTCGTGCTTCGTGAGTCACAAGTTATCAAGAATGAGATATTTTAAATCCATCAATCTCTTCTTTGGAGTTATCTTGGGTTATATTTCACCTAAAGCCTTCCCTAAGGATTGTTGCTATCTATGGTGCTTATAAATGAACCAAGTTCTCCGTTTATCCTCCTGGTGAGATAAGTTTTCTCGTCTACTTGTTCTTATCAATCCAATCCATTGTTTTCCGTTAGTGGCAGAATTTCAACTCAGTTTTGAGATGTTTTTTCCATAAGCCCACAACAAGCTTTCTCTTTTCGTTGTTGGTTTTCCAACAACTCCGTTCGACTCTTCTCCTAAAGATGATTTTCAAGCTCTTTGGAGGTAGAAGATGTTGTTTTCTCCTCCGTTCTTTTGATTCCATTCTTACTTTTGTTCCAGAGGCATTGTGATGTTGCTCTGTTCAACCCATCATCTTGTTTGTCAAGTTCATGTGCAATTCCTTCCATTTACAGTCGGGGTGCTTTCCAAATTATATCATTCTTATTCCTTCTCTATCTTGTTTTAACCGGAGTGTTGTCGTATTTGATCTTTATCGTTCCTTCTCCATCTTGTTTTCACTAGAGTGCCGTCCGAATTTGTTCTTCCTTGTCCCTCTTTTCTAACGGAGTGTTTTTCAACTTCGTTCATCTCCATTGTATTCTTTTCTTGAAATGGCTTAACCTTTTCAAGGTTCTTTGGTCTCACTCGTTTGTCAAAGAAGCAACTTAGTTTTACCTCTTCTCTTTCTTTTCCGTTGTTCCTCCGGTGCCATTCTAGATCTCAGGACGAGATCCTCTCGTAGTGGTGGAGTGTTGTAACGCCCCGAGACCGATGTGCCAGGTGTCCTCCAGTTATTCGTTGTTGTTGCCTTGTCATTGCTTGCGTGTCATGCATTGCATATCATGTCATCATGTGCATTTCATTTGCATACATGTTCGTGTCATGCATCCGAGCATCTTCCCCGTTGTCCGTTTCGCAATCCGACGCTCTTATGTCATCCGGTGTCCCTTTCTACCTCTTTTCGTGTGCGGGTATTAAACATTTTTGGATTGGACCGAGACTTGTCATGCGGCCTTGGTTTACTACCGGTAGACCGCCTGTCAAGTTTCGTGCCATTTGGACTTCGTTTGATACTCCAACGGTTAACCGAGGGACCGAAAAGGCCGCGTGTGTGTTGCAGGCCAACACCCCTCCAAAGTGGCCCAAAACCCACCTAAACATCTCTCATCATCTCGGTCGTTCGATCACGATCGTGTGGCCGAAAACTGCACCTCATTTGGACTCTCCTAGCTTCCTCTACCTATAAATAGGTGCCTCCCCCTCCATTTTCGCAGATGAACCCTAATTTCTTCCTCCCCGCGCCACCGGACATGTCCGCCCGGCGGCCGGACATGTCCAACCACCCGCCACGGCATATCCCGTCTCACCACGTGGCCGCCGTCGTCCCACCGCTGCCGCGGCCCGCGGAGCCCATCCGGGGGCCGCGTGGGCCCATCTCGCCGCCGCCGCCGCCCCGCGGGAGCCCGCGCCCGCAACCTCGCCGGATCTTCGCGCCGCCCTCACGGCCGTCACCGGCGACCGACCCCGGCGACCGGAGCTCGCTGCCGCCACTCTTCCTCCCTCCGCCGCCCGCGCCAGAGGTCGCCGGAGCTGCGCCCCCATCTCCGGCAATGGCCGCCTCCCGCCTCTACCTCTCCTCCACGGGAGCTCGCCGCTCCGCCACGTCACCCTCCAACGCTGCCATGCATCACCGGAGCTCCACCGCGTCCCGCCGCCTCGTTTTCTCCGCCGCCATCCGCGCTCGCCGCTGCCGCCCGTTTCCTCACGCGCCGCCGCCGACCATCACCGCAGCGCCGTCCGGCCATCACCTCGCCTCCCTCCGGCCCCGTCGCCTCGTCCCGCGTCGTCGGAGTTCACTCGCCGGAGCGCGCCGACCTCGCCGGAGCTCTCTCCGGCCAGATCCACCCCGGGTGGATGAGATCCACCGGGTTCCCCATCCAAACGTGCGGCCGCGTCCCGGTTCCCTCCGTCCCGGTTATCTCCGTCCCGAGTTGACTTTTCCGGAGGGTAATTTTCTACTAAGTCCCAGATCTATGTTATTTTTATGCCAAATTCATCATGTCGTAACTTTGCACCCGTGGCTCCGTTTTGGGGGTGTAGCATATCAAAATGTTCGCCTCGACGAGTACATAATTTCATCTCATTGCATCTTTTTCATTTGAGCTCATTTTGATGCCCAAAATGCTGAGGGCTATGTGATGAATTTGTTAGATCTGTTTCAGCAAATAGCCTTTTGTCATTTTTGCCATGAATAATGTGTGCATGCTATGATCCTGAGCTTTACATGTGTTCTGTTAAATGCCATGCCATCTTTACAGGGGTGTATGCCATGTATTTTTGTGATATTTGTGGTGACTAGCACAAGCTTTGAAAGTAGCGTAATCGGTAATGCTGATTTGAGGGACTTAGAATTTCACTAAGTCCGTGTCCTGGTTTTGTCGTTATGCCATATGTTCATGTTGTTTCCTAGTGATCCGTGCGTCTTTTGAGGATGATCAGTAAGGATGATTTGTTGACATTGTGGTGCTCTATCCATCCATGTCTTTATGGAGCACCCTAGCTTGAGTCAATCGAGCTCTACTTTTGCTATAAAATGTTCCTGGCAGATCGTTGACATGTTTAGCGATTTTGCCGAGGATGTCGCTATTGATCCGTGCATGCTATGTTGTTGTTCTTGCCATGTCTAGCTTCTATGCCATATGTTTATGTTTTTGCCATGTTCACATGCTTGCAATTGTATTTTCTGATCCCTTTTGTCTCAAGGTCACTAAGGGACTTTTGTTAAGTGCTTTGAGTATCTTCATGCCATGCCTTGCTTTGCCATGTTAAGTTCCTGTAGCATGTAGTTTTCATGCTCTAAAGTGTGCTTCCTGATGTTAAATTCCAGACTTGTGTTAATTTCACTAAGTCTGAAACCTGTTATCATTTGCACTTTTGCCATGCTTGTTTGAACCTATTAATGGATGAATTGGCCGTAGCTCAGTGTTCATCTTTTGTCAAGCTTCATGAGTGGATCCCTGCCATGTATTTTGTTGTCATGTTTGAGTGCTGTAGCATATTTATCTTGATGCATTTAGAAGGCTACTTGCTGTTTATCACAGACCGGTGCCATATTTATTTTGCTTTCCATTTCCAAACCGTGCATCCGATTCCGGTGATCTTCATATCGATTTCAACCGAAATCACCTCACCTTTCCAGTGGCACTCTTGGATTTCCATGTTGAGGCCAGGTTCTATCATTCCTTTCCAAATCATGCATATGCACCGCATACCGCATCTCGCGTATCATACCATGTTAATGTGTTGGTTGTTTACTATGTTGTGTGCTTCTTTCCGGTGTTGCTTCTTCAGGTTGGTTCGATTATCGTCGCGTTTGTGAGGACCCGTTCGACTACGTCCGTTTGTCTTCTTCATGGACTCGTTCTTCTTCCTTGTGGGATTTCAGGCAAGATGACCTTACCCACGAAATCACTTCTATCTTTGCTTGCTAGTTTCTCGCTCTTTTGCTATGCCTATGCTGCGATACCTACCACTTGCTTATCATGCCTCCCATATTGTTAAACCAAGCCTCTAACCCACCTTGTCCTAGCAAACCGTTGTTTGGCTATGTTACCGCTTTGCTCAGCCCCTCTTATAGTGTTGTTAGTAGCAGGTGAAGATTGAAGTTTGTTCCTTGTTGGAACATGGAGATGTTGTTCCTTGTTGGAACATGTTTACTTGTTGGGATATCACAATATCTCTTATTTAATTAATGCACCTATATAATTGGTAAAGGGTGGAAGGCTCGGCCTTATGCCTGGTGTTTTGTTCCACTCTTGCTGCCCTAGTTTCCGTCATATCGGTGTTATGTTCCCGGATTTTGCGTTCCTTACGCGGTTGGGTTATAATGGGAACCCCTTGACAGTTCGCCTTGAATAAAACTCCTCCAGCAAGGCCCAACCTTGGTTTCACCATTTTCACTAACAACCTATAACCTTCCCTTGGGTTTTCGCGAGCCCGAGGGTCATCTTTATTTTAAACCCCCCCGGGCCAGTGCTCCTCTGAGTGTTGGTCCTAAACGGGCAGCTTGCGGGGCCACCTCGGGGCAACTCAAGGGTTGGTTTTACTCGTAGCTTGACCTATCCGGTGTGCCCCGAGAACGAGATATGTGCAGCTCCTATCGGGATTTGTCGGTGCATTGGGCGGCTTTGCTGGTCTTCTTTTACCATTGTCGAAATGTCTTGTAACCGGGATTCCGAGTCTGATCAGGTCTTCCCGCTAGAAGGAATATCCTTCGTTGACCGTGAGAGCTTGTGATGGGCTAAGTTGGGACACCCCTGCAGGGATTTGAACTTTTGAAAGCCGTGCCCGTGGTTATGGGCAGATGGGAATTTGTTAATGTCCGGTTGTAGAAAACCTGAAGTTGACCTTAATTAAAATGCACCAACCGCGTGTGTTACCATGATGGTCTCTTCTCGGCGGAGTCCGGGAAGTGAACACGGTGTTGGAGTTATGCTTGACGTAGGTTGTTCTAGGATCACTTCTTGATCATAGTTTTATCGACCGTGCTTTGCCTTCTCTTCTCGCTCTCATTTGCGTATGTTAGCCACCATATATGCTAGTCACTTGCTGCAGCTCCACCTCATACCTTTTACCTTACCTATAAGCTTAAATAGTCTTGATCGCGAGGATGTGAGATTGCTGAGTCCCTGTGACTCACAGATACTTCCAAAACCAGTTTGCAGGTGCCGATGTTACCGAGCAGGTGACGCAGCCAAGCTCAAGGAGGAGCTCGATGAAGATCTTGTCCTTTGTACTGCTTCGTTCTAGTTGATCAGTAGTGGAGCCCAGTCGGGACGATCGGGCATCTATGTAGCATTTGGGGTAGTCTTCTTTTATTTTGGTTCCGTAGTCGGACCTTGTGTGTATCTGGATGATGTAATGCTTTAATCTTGTATTGTGTGAAGTGGCGATTGTATGCCAACTATGTATCTCTTTCCATTATGTATTACATGGGTTGTGTGAAGATTACCTCACTTGCGACATTGCTTTCAATGCGGTTATGCCTCTAAGTTGTGCTTCGACGCATGGGAGATATAGTCGCATCGAGGGCGTTACAGACTGGGTCCGTAACTTGAGGATTATCTTCATTGCTGCACAGAAGAATTACGTCCTGGAAGCACCGCTGGGTGCCAGGCCTACTGCTGGAGCAACACCAGATGTTATGAACGTTTGGAAGATTAAAGCTGATGACTACTCGATAGTTCAGTGTGCCATGCTTTACGGCTTAGAACCGGGTGTTCAACGGCATTTTGAACGTCATGGAGCATATGAGATGTTCCAGGAGTTGAAGTTAATATTTCAAGCAAATGCCCGGATTGAGAGATATGAAGTCTCCAATAAGTTCTATAGTTGCAAGATGGAGAACAATTATGTCAGTGAGCATATACTCAAAATGTTTGGGTATAATAATCACTTGATTCAACTGGGAGTTAATCTTCCGGATGATAGCGTCATTGACAGAATGCTCCAATCACTGCCACCAAGCTACAAGAGCTTCGTGATGAACTATAATATGCAAGGGATGGACAAGACAATTCCTGAGCTCTTCGCAATGCTAAAGGTTGCGGAGGTAGAAATCAAGAAGGAGCATCAAGTGTTGATGGTCAACAAGACCACTAGTTTCAAGAAAAAGGACAAAGGGAAGAAGAAGGGGAACTTCAAGAAGAACAGCAAGCAAGTTGCTGCTCAGGAGAAGAAACCCAAATCTGGACCTAAGCCTGAAACTGAGTGCTTCTACTGCAAGCAGACTGGTCACTAGAAGCGGAACTGCCCCAAGTATTTGGCGGATAAGAAGGATGGCAAGGTGAACAAAGGTATATGTGATATACATGTTATTGATGTGTACCTTACTAGAGCTCGCAATAGCACCTGGGTATTTGATACTGGTTCCGTTGCTAATATTTGCAACTCGAAACAGGGACTACGGATTAAGCGAACGCTGGTGAAGGACGAGGTGACGATGCGCGTGGGAAATGGTTCCAAAGTCGATGTGATCGCGGTCGGCACGCTACCTCTACATCTACCTTCGGGATTAGTATTAGACCTAAATAATTGTTATTTGGTGCCAGCGTTGAGCATGAACATTATATCTGGATCTTGTTTGATGCGAGACGGTTATTCATTTAAATCAGAGAATAATGGTTGTTCTATTTATATGAGTAATATCTTTTATGGTCATGCACCCTTTATGAGTGGTCTATTTTTGATGAATCTCAATAGTAGTGATACACATATTCATAATGTTGAAACCAAAAGATGCAGAATTGATAATGATAGTGCAACTTATTTGTGGCACTGCCGTTTAGGTCATATCGGTGTAAAGCGCATGAAGAAACTCCATACTGATGGAATTTTGGAACCACTTGATTATCAATCACTTGGTACTTGCGAACCGTGCCTCATGGGCAAGATGACTAAAACATCGTTCTCCGGTACTATGGAGAGAGCAACAGATTTGTTGGAAATCATACATACAGATGTATGTGGTCCGATGAATGTTGAGGCTCATGGCGGATATCGTTATTTTCTCACCTTCAAAGATGATTTAAGTAGATATGGGTATATCTACTTAATGAAGCATAAATCTGAACCATTTGAAAAGTTCAAAGAATTTCAGAGTGAAGTTGAAAATCATCGCAACAAGAAAATAAAGTTTCTATGATCTGATCGTGGAGGAGAATATTTGAGTTATGAGTTTGGTCTACATTTGAAACAATGCGGAATAGTTTCGCAACTCACGCCACCCGGAACACCACAACGTAATGGTGTGTCAGAATGTCGTAATCGTACTTTACTAGATATGGTGCGATCTATGATGTCTCTTACAGATTTACCGCTATCGTTTTGGGGTTATGCTTTAGAGACGGCCACATTCACGTTAAATAGGGCACCATCAAAATCCGTTGAGACGACGCCTTACGAACTGTGGTTTGGCAAGAAACCAAAGTTGTCGTTTCTGAAAGTTAGGGCTGCGATGCTTATGTGAAAAAGCTTCAACCTGATAAGCTCGAACCCAAATCAGAGAAATGTGTCTTCATAGGATACCCAAAGGAGACTGTTGGGTACACCTTCTATCACAGATCCGAAGGCAAGATATTCGTTGCTAAGAATGGATCCTTTCTAGAGAAGGAGTTTCTCTTGAAAGAAGTGAGTGGGAGGAAAGTAGAACTTGATGAGGTAACTGTACCTGCTCCCTTATTGGAAAGTAGTACATCACAGAAACCGGTTTCTGTGACACCTACACCAATTAGTGAGGAAGCTAATGGTAATGATCATGAAACTTCAGATCAAGTTACTACCGAACCTCGTAGATCAACCTGAGTAAGATCCGCACCAGAGTGGTACGGTAATCCTGTTCTGGAAGTCATGCTACTAGATCATGATGAACCTACGAACTATGAAGAAGCGATGGTGAGCCCAGATTCTGCAAAATGGCTAGAAGCCATGAAATCTGAGATGGGATCCATGTATGAGAACAAAGTGTGGACTTTGGTTGACTTGCCCGTTGATCGGCAAGCAATTGAGAATAAATGGATCTTCAAAAAGAAGACTGACGCTGACGGTAATGTTACTGTCTACAAAGCTCGACTTGTTGCAAAAGGTTTTCGACAAGTTCAAGGATTGACTACAATGAGACCTTCTCACCCATAGCGATGCTTAAGTCTGTCCAAATCATGTTAGAAATTGCCGCATTTTATGATTATGAAATTTGGCAGATGGATGTCAAAACTACATTCCTGAATGGATTTCTGGAAGAAGAGTTGTATATGATACAACCGGAAGGTTTTGTCGATCCAAAGGGAACTAACAAAGTGTGCAAGCTCCAACGATCCATTTATGGACTGGTGCAAGCCTCTCGGAGTTGGAATAAACGCTTTGATAGTGTGATCAAAGCATTTGGTTTTGTACAGACTTTTTGAGAAGCCTGTATTTACAAGAAAGTGAGTGGGAGCTCTATAGCATTTCTGATATTATATGTGGATGACATATTACTGATTGGAAATGATATAGAATTTCTGGATAGCATAAAGGGATACTTGAATAAGAGTTTTTCAATGAAAGACCTCGGTGAAGCTGCTTACATATTGGGCATTAAGATCTATAGAGATAGATCAAGACGCTTAATTGGATTTTCACAAAGCACATACCTTGACAAAGTTTTGAAGAAGTTCAAAATGGATCAAGCAAAGAAAGGGTTCTTGCCTGTGTTATAAGGTGTGAAGTTGAGTAAGACTCAATGTCCGACCACCGCAGAAGATAGAGAGAAAATGAAATATGTTCCCTATGCTTCAGCCATAGGCTCTATCATGTATGCAATGTTGTGTACCAGACCTGATGTGTGCCTTGCTATAAGTCTAGCAGGGAGGTACCAAAGTAATCCAGGAGTGGATCACTGGACAGCGGTCAAGAACACCCTGAAGTACCTGAAAAGGACTAAGGATATGTTTCTCGTATATGGAGGTGACAAAGAGCTCATCATAATTGGTTACGTTGATGCAAGCTTTGACACAGATCCGGACGATTCTAAATCGCAAACCGGATACGTGTTTACATTGAACAGTGGAGTTGTCAGTTGGTGCAGTTCTAATCAAAGCGTCGTGGCGGGATCTACATGTGAAGCGGAGTACATAGCTGCTTCGGAAGCAGCAAATGAAGGAGTCTGGATGAAGGATTTCATATCCGATCTAGGTGTCATACCTGGTGCATCGGGTCCAATGAAAATCTTTTGTGACAATACTGGTGCAATTGCCTTGGCAAAGGAATCCAGATTTCACAAGAGAACCAAGCACATCAAGAGACACTTCAATTCCATTCGGGATTTAGTCCAAGTGGGAGACATAGAAATTTGCAAGATACATACGGATCTGAATGTTGCACACCCGCTGACTAAGCCTCTTCCATGAGCAAAACATGATCAGCACCAAGGCTCCATGGGTGTTAGAATCATTACTGTGTAATCTAGATTATTGACTCTAGTGCAAGTGGGAGACTGAAGGAAATATTCCCTAGAGGCAATAATAAAGTTATTATTTATTTCCTTATATCATGATAAATGTTTATTATTCATGCTAGAATTGTATTAACCGGAAACATAATACTTGTGTGAATACATAGACAAAAAGAGTGTCACTAGTATGCCTCTACTTGACTAGCTCGTTGATCAAATATGGTTATGTTTCCTAGCCATAGACATGAGTTGTCATTTTATTAACGGGATCACATCATTAGGAGAATGATGTGATTGACTTGACCCATTCCGTTAGCTTAGCTCTTGATTGTTTAGTATGTTGCTATTGCTTTCTTCATGACTTATACATGTTCCTATGACTATGAGATTATGCAACTCCCGTTTACTGGAGGAACACTTTGTGTGCTACCAAACGTCACAATGTAACTGGGTGATTATAAAGGTGCTCTACAGGTGTCTCCAAAGGTACATGTTGGGTTGGCGTATTTCGAGATTAGGATTTGTCACTCCGATTGTCGGAGAGGTATCTCTGGGCCCTCTCGGTAATGCACATCACTTAAGCCTTGCAAGCATTGCAACTAATGAGTTAGTTGTGGGATGATGTATTACAGAACGAGTAAAGAGACTTGCCGGTAACGAGATTGAACTAGGTATTAAGATACTGATGATCGAATCTCGGGCAAGTAACATATCGATGACAAAGGGAACAACGTATGTTGTTATGCGGTCTGACAGATAAAGATCTTCGTAGAATATGTAGGAGCCAATATGAGCATCCATGTTCCGCTATTGGTTATTGACCAGAGATGTGTCTCGGTCATGTCTACATTGTTCTCGAACCCGTAGGGTCCTCACGCTTAACGTTATGATGACAGTTTCATTATGAGTTTATATGTTTTGATGTACCAAAGGTTGTTCGGAGTCCCAGATGTGATCATGGACATGACGAGGAGTCTCGAAATGGTCGAGACATGAAGATTGATATATTGGAAGCCTATGTTTGGACATCGGAAGTGTTCCGGGTGAAATCGGCATTTTACCGGAGTACCGGGAGGTTACCGGAACCCCCCGATAACCTAATGGGCTTTAATGGGCCTAGTGGAGGAAGAGGAGAGGAGGCCAAGGGGCAGCCGCGCACCCCTCCCCCCCAAGTCCGAATTGGACAAGGAGGGGGGCGCCCCCCCCCCCTTTCCTTTCCCCTCTCTCTCTCCTTCCCCCCAAGTCCTAGTCCAACATGGAAAAGGGGGGGAGTCCTACTCACGGTAGGAGTAGGACTCCTCCTGGCACGCCCCTTGCCTGGCCGCACCTCCTCCCCTTTGCTCCTTTATATACGGGGGCAAGGGGGCACCCCATAGACACAACAATTCATCATTGATCTCTTAGCCGTGTGCGGTGCCCCCCTCCACCATAATCCTCAATAATATTGTAGCGATGCTTAGGCGAGGCCCTGCGACGGTAGAACATCTAGATCGTCACCACGCCGTCGTGCTGACGGAACTCTTCCCCGACATTCTGCTGGATCGGAGTCTGGGGATCGTCATCGAGCTGAACGTGTGCTAGAACTCGGAGGTGCCGTAGTTTTGGTGCTTGATCGGTCGGGCCGTGAAGACGTACGACTACATCAACCGCGTTGTTATAACGCTTCCGCTTTCGGTCTACGAGGGTATGGGGACAACACTCTCCCCTCTCGTTGCTATGCATCACCATGATCTTACGTGTGCGTAGGAATTTTTTTGAAATTACTACGTTCCCCAACAGGCATGTATTGTGCAACGGAGGGAGTAGAATGGATGCAAGTTTTTGTATTGGGAAGAAGAGTACATCCATATATTGATAGAGCGCAATTTAGTAGATGTTCTATCACTTTTAGCTAGCACAGACGCAAGATCGAGCATCCGCAGATCAACAATGAATGCATCGAGGAGGCACTAATCCAACTTACAGGAGTAGTAAAATGTATTCTTGTGGTTCTTGTTTTCTTTGGTCTTGCTTTTCTAGTCAAAATTATCGTTGGAATCGTGCAAAACGGAGGTGCGTTTGGGGTCGTGCGTTGGAGTTGGCCTTACAAGTGGGACCGCAGTTAAGGAAACCGACTATGGCAAACCCCCACCTCGCCCACCGCACGATGGCTGAAGTTAGAGAAATGATGAGGTTGAAGAGATTGCTCTAGCACGGACTCCAAGAAATCGTGTCAGATGGATGTCGTGGTGGTGGCGTGTGCCGTTCTCCTGGACGTGAATGCTTGTTCTGGCCCATGCCACCCTACTACTCCTACTACTTACTCCTACTATATAGTACTAGTATCGAGGATTTGAGGTGTTGGTTACGTACAGCGAACACATTAACATATGGCTACAGTAAAAACACCCACCCGACGCGCGAAGCATGTGAAGCTAGTACAAATTTAGAGAAGCGACTCGAAAGCCATTCATAAATGTAGAAAGTTTATCACACGCATATCATTTTATTACATACAATAGGTCATCAACCCACATCGACAACGAGGATACATTATAAATACTAAAGTTTTCACCACACAAAAAATAACAAGCAATGAAATGAACTTCAACTCAACCATTCCTCGGTGTTGGAAACGCTTGCTTTGAACCACAAGTGATTCTCTGGGACGGGCCATCGATTGTCGATCTGGAAACCAACACAGGACTGATCATCCAGGCTGAAGTAGCCTACTATATCAGTACCTGGGTAGGGAACCACCTAAATGTCCGAGGTATAGACACAGTTGCTTCTCATAAATGGTACTGTTAACGTTGTGTCAACAGCAGTTGGATCGCCTTTCACCATCATCGGATAGTTTTGTCCAAGGAAGAGCGAGTTTTCTCCAAGACTATCAATTCTGTACCAGGGAGAAGAAGTTGGCGCTAGCACACTAGTATCCATCCCGAATACCATGCAACGGGTGTTGGAATAGGTCCGGAGAGTGCGACCATGGGAGACTACACCTGCTTCCTTAGCAGTAACATCATGAGTGGGCTGTATACACACAAGAAGAGGTGATCCATCGGAATTAGTTGCCAGGCGCCACAGAGTATATGGGCGATGCTCGTGATCATCACCATCGTCATCTCCCCCTTGGTTATAAAAATTTTCAAGTATAGGTGGTGGGATGTTCACAGGACCTTGGAAACATAAGAAGGTTAATTAGTAAAGGGAAACTTGCTAACCCGCATGCATGTGGATGAAGCAATTATAATTACGGTGGAAGACAAACGTACCGAAACTACGAGGATCCCATGCAAAAGCAGTGCCACTAGTGGTGGCAGCAAACACAAGGCCCTCGTATTGAATTGCATCACAGTACTCATCCGTGTACAGAAACTGATTTTTGAGCAATGTCCATCGAGTCTGAAAGTGCGTTATATCGACTAGAGGGGGGGTGAATAGGCGATTTTTATGAAAGTCTTCAAAACGTGAAAGTTTCGAAGACAAATGATAGAAATAAACCTATAACCATGCAGCGGAAGGTAGACTACACTAGGTAAACCATAGTCATGTATTCAATGAAGTTAAAGCACAATGACTAATAGCAGCTCGGTAGTAAGGATCAGGTAGGAAGATATTAAGAAGCCAAACAGAACACACAGTCACTCAGTGAAGACAAAATATAGTGCAATCATACAATGACTTCACAAGGAACAACAGTAACTAAAGGGAAGGGAAGGATGAAACCAGTGACTCGTTGAAGACAATGATTTGTTGGAACAGTTCCAGTTGCTGTGACAACTGTGCGTCTGGTTAGGGCGGCTAGGTATTTAAACCTAAGGACACACAGTCCCGGACACCTAGTCGTGAACACGCAGCTCAGGACACCCAGTCCTCACCGTATTCCCCTTGAGCTAAGGTCACACAGACCTCGCCCAATCACTCTGGTAAGTCTTCAAGGTAGACTCCCAAACCTTCACAGACTTCGTTCACCGACGATCCACAATGTCTCTTGGACGCTCAGAACGCGATGCCTAACCGGCTGGAGGATTCACGGTCCTCAAGTGTAATAAGTCTTCAGATCACACAGACAAGAAGACTTAAGTGATGCCTAATTCTCTTTGGCTCTGGGTGGTTAGGGCTTTATCCTCGCAAGGAATTCTCTCTCAAAGGCTTCGAGGTGGGTTGCTCTCAAACGACAAAAGCCGTACTCTAACTCTGAGCAGCCAGCCATTTATGGTTGTAGGGGGTGGGCTATTTATATCCACTAGGCAACCCGACCTAATTTGTCCGAAATGACCCTGGATCACTAAGGAACTGACGCGTGTTCCAATGGTCAGATTTCAAACTCACATGGCAACTTTACTTGGGCTACAAGCAAAGCTGACTTGTCCGACTCTGGACAAGATTCGCTCCCATAGTCTTCACTCGAAGACATAGGTTTTGGTTAAGCATCACTTCAGTCATTCTGACTGGTTCTCTTGGACCCCACTTAACAGTAAGGTGGTTCCTATGACTCAATAAAGAAGAAAAAGAACTATGAAAGATCTAAGTCTTCGAGCGCCATATGCTTCATGTCACGTCTTCTCATGTCATAGTCTTCAATGTGTATATCTTCATATACCACCTTTGCCATCGATGTCTTCATACATTTTTAGGGGCCATCTCTAGTAGGAAAACTGAATCAATGAGGGACTTCTACCTGTGTTATCCTGCAATTCTCACAAACACATTAGTCCCTCAACTAGGTTTGTCGTCAATACTCCAAAACCAACTAGGGGTGGCACTAGATGCACTTACAGAGTCGAACCACAAAGGACGGCAACAAGCTTGTCGAAGATAGCAACAACTTGATAGTTGTTGTAATTCCAAGAGTGGTTGGGAACTCGACAAATTGCTATCTTCCGTAGAAGACAGTCACAATGATCGTATTTGAACGTGCGTACAATACTGGTGTGCTCAACCTCTGGGCAGTGTGATGAGATTTTTGGAAGTGGAACCCGGTCACAAGTGTAGACATTCACAAGTTCCCACTCGAAGTTGGACCCAATGTAAACAACCCAATCTTCATTTGCGCCCTCCCAAGCCTTGCCCTCAAGCAATGGCATCTTAACATCATACGTATCATTATCAAGGGGCATCAACTGGCACAGGGCGAGGCCTCTGTCGTGTCGGCGCCAGTCATCAGGGTCACGGCGAAGAAGATAGGGGAGATCAAACCGCTCCTTGACTCTTGGGTTCTTTGTAATGATGTTATTAGTTGAGTCGAGAATGGGCTTGAACGAACCTGCCATGCTAGCCGAGGTGATGATGTCGCACCGATCAATGAGTTCCTCCACCACATCATCTTTCAGATCGGGGCAAGAATAACGGGGTCGTTTTCGGCCTGTTCCCTCCATGGAGAAGATGATCGAACAATGGCAGAAGAAAGGGTGAAGGGCTGAAGGAAAATGGAGGAGGGACAGGAAGAGCGTGCGACAGCAGTTCCAAATCGAGAGGGAAAGGCGAAGAGTCGGTGGACGGTCGCGAGTTTGCCACGGTTCACGAAGAGGAGCCCCGGCCTACACGTCCGTTCGGAAATACTCCTACTACTCGCCGTCGTTTGACTGATATATTAGAACGGGACCACATGTCAACAAAACATGGTGTGTAATTTCTCGTGAAAAATACGATCTGGCCGCGTTGGCCCGAGGTGCCGCATTAGTTATCGACCTTTATTTTTTTAATGGCGTGCCAATCAGTTTTGAAGCACGACTAACTAGTACTGTACACAGAGAAAATATAAACTACTCTACCACTACCCCACCTCCAGTACCAGTAGTATAAAAAAGATATATAGGCTGGAGCTTCAGCGCTTTCTTGCTAAGGGCTGCCCACTTTCTTCTCACACTACCACCCTCTCTCCAGATCTAAAAAAGACGGCCCCTCTCTCCCTCCTCACCGGTGGTCACATATCCGCCGGGGAAGAAAACGACGTGCAGCGTTGACGCACTCGTCGTCGGCGAGCGAAGTCACGCACTGACGACAAGGCCGTCCTCTCAGACCTAGCACCCGCGCGGGATGGCCTCCGTCCCCAAGCTCGCTGCCGTAGCGTGTGCGGAGGATGACGACCACGAGCAAAGCCACTTCCCGCCGACCCTCAGGTATGCTACCTCTTTTCGAGCCATAACCTTGTTTTATTGCCCCATTTGCTATGTCGTTGCATGTGGATCTTTTTCCACTCCACCATCTTCCCAATTTGCTATCCTCTACTCTGCTTGCCATGCAGACGAAAACCATAATTTGCACTATTAAAGGAAACCCTACTTCATGCAGACTAATCCATGTCTGGGTTGAATAAGGAAAGGAAGGGAGACTGTACTGTCCAAGAGAGTAGGCATCGAACCCGCATCAAGGTTGAAAAGGGGAAAATCAGTAGCTAAGGAACGAGTCTCTTGTCTCTTGGTTGAAGAAGGGTAGAAAGGCATGACAACGCAATAGATACTGACCAAGTCGATCGGTTTGTTGTCCTCGCATAGGAAAAAGGTGGCTAAAGAGAACAAAAATGGGACGTAATCCACATATGCTGCCTGGATATTTGTATCTCTGGGCAACCATACCTCCCTCACCACTCTACGTCCGTGGAGGTACATCGTACTGGTGCGCCCACTGTCCGAATGGGCCTCCCATGCTCTTATTGCCACTTTTTTACTGTTAGTATAACGCCAGCAGTCAAGCAATGCTACTGCTAAAGTGATGCCACATTTAACTAATGCCGCTCTTAGTCTAATGCCACCCATAAATTTAAGCAATGCCATTTAATGTCACTGGATTATTTCAGGGTCAGCTGTTGATTGTGGATGTATTAAATATTTTTCAGCTAAGGCATTCTAATGCTATTGCACAGCCTGTATGCCAACGATGAAACTTGTTACTACCTTCAGATTTTTAAACTGTTAATGCTTATAGATTACATACCTCACTTTCATGAGATAAGTTAATTTTTTTGTACAGTGTCACCAAAATGCCAAGGCACTGATGTCATTTTATTTTGGTTAAACTGCACAGACAGTTATGAAGACAAGAGGAAAGGTCAAGAGTGGGCACCTCCTCCTCCGGCTGTTCTCTTGAGGAGGTCTGTATGTTTGTCTCTAATGCCTGTCGACTACATACCTGACATCGTGATGTGATGTTAAGTCATTTCCTTTTGTACAGTGTCACTGAATTTTCAAGGCAGTGATGGCATTTTATTTTAGTAGAACTGCACAAAATTTTCTTAAAAGAAGAGGAAAGGTCAGGAATGGCTCACTTTTCCAGAAAAAACTATGTATGCCTTCCTGACATCGGCCGCTGTTGCTTTATTTATTCCTTCAAACAGGTGGTTAGAAACAGTCTTGCTACCTTTTCCCATTAAGAAATTGGAATGCTTATATTTGTGAGTCTATGCTTCAACTAGTGCCACTTTTAGAGTAATCACACTTTCAATATCTATGCAAACAGGGATGCTCGATTTTTAGTGGAACTGCACAAAAAGTCCAACTGGTTCAACATTAGGAGCATGTTTTTTTCCAAACCTTTATATCCAATTGGTGGCACTATGAGCTGTTCATTACGAAGGTACATGGTTTGCTACTATCTTGCTACTCTTTTTGTACTGTCATTAGATAGTAATACTAGTGGTTTGCATGTGAATTTATTGGCAGGGTGGACCTACATTAGAGGTGTAGGACAGGATTCAATGATTGGATGCTCAATTTCGGTTGTATCGATTTCACCTCTTCCATTACTGCTAACATGGATATCCTTGGTCTGATGAAGAATTGGCGCTATATTTCTGCTCTGAACCAGCAAATCAATTCAGTATGAAATTGTCCAGGGCAAAACATAACTGTATTAGATTGTACAGTGCAGAACATGACAGATGCTAAGCGGAAGAGACATGTTTAAACCGAAAATACAAGGTGTGGTATATGTTTACTAGCTGCTTGATATTTGTGCAGACAGAGATGTCTGCCCATTGCTATTTGGCAAACAAACAAAGTGCCTGCAATTTTGGTTGAACTGCACAAGAGAATAGTATAGTCACTGCATGCAGTGCCATTTGAAAATAGACACAGAAAGGTTGGATAGTCACTTCATGGACTGCAGAAAAGTAGTATTGTACTATTTATTGGCCAACACTAGGTGCTTCATTGCTTTGGTCTGATTATACAATGGGCATCATTTTGCCTAAGTTAAAGTTTGTATTCCGAAAATAGTCTCGCCGTGTGATCGAGAGAAGACCAAATCATATTGCAGTGGATGTTCCTCCATCATGTGTGGTTCATTCTCATGGTTCCAGCTGTTGGTGAAACCACTTACGTTTGCAAGAGGAATTGTAGACTTCACAAACAAATTTGTCTTTCAGTCTGTACTGAATGTTGGCCAAGAGAAGCATCCATGTTAGTAGGAAGAATAGATGCTTTTTCTAGATCTTTGCTTTTGGAGCTACATATTTGTATATGATCTGTGAATCATTGAGATGCATTAACATGTTGATCTTATGTATGGGAATCGTACTAGTTAGTTTTAGTTGCGATGCAAGATCCGAAGTGGCTAATCTTTGCTTTTGGAGCTACATATTTGTATATGATCTGCGAATCATTGAGATGCATTAAGAGTTACTTATTTCTGTTTGCTCAGTGTTTACAAGTTACTGATCGATCACTAGCTAGCCTACAAATGCGCTCCTGGCAGTTTTATTTGTGATGCAAGATGCGAAGTGGCAGTTTTTTGAATAAAAATGCCTACCTCTGAAGAAACTGACAGGCTACACTATCGATCCTACACGGATAAAAATGCCTACCTCTAAAGAAACTGACAAGCTACACTATCGATCCTACACAGATAATTAGCGGATCACACACGTACTACCTCCTTTCCGGTTTGCAAGGCTCAATTCAAGAAACGACCTACTCGATCCTACATGAATAAATAGCAGATCATGCACGTACTAGTACCTCCTTTCCGGTTTGCAGGGCTTAATTCAAACCTCTCACCAACCAAGGTACTCCCTCCGTCCGGGATTTATTAGTCCCGTGAGCAAAGCAGCAAGACCAAGGCATGGCAATAATTAATGGCATGCAGAAGTTTAAGCCTAATTAATTCCAGCGATTTAAGTGGCTGCATGCGTGCCCTCGGCTGCGACTCGTTGCATGCTGCTTCACGTACTGCCTGCGAGCGATTCTGAGTGCCTCCATGCAGCCGGCCGTAATTAAGGCAGCTAACTGATGCGAAAAAAGATACGCTCTAAATCCGTGGAATCATTATTGACAAGGAGGGAGATGATTCGAGTGCACTCGTTTGACCGCCATGCTGACGTGTGACCCAGACGGGACGGGACGGCACAGTCATAATTTCAGTTTCTCTAGTTTTCCACGGCAAGCTGGCGCGCTAAGCCATTATGCATTGAATTCCGATGACCGTCGTGCTACCTTCCGCCTATAAGTATTGTTTCCCGGCCTTCTCAGGTGCCACCGTGACCCAACTCGCCATATCCTCATAAGCCCCCACCGGCCCGACGTCGCTCGCCATGTCCGCCATGCCCCCGCCCGTCCGTGGTAGGTGACGCCGGAGGCGGTCACCGCCGGAACTAGTGTTCAGGTTTTCACCAGAAGGCAGACGGAGGGAGGAGGCATTCTATCTGTCTTTAGATGGCAATGCGGAGATCGAGGAGTTGTTGGATCAAGACCGCATGGCGGAGGAGCAGGAGTTGTTGGAGCATGACCGCCTGGCGGAGGAGCAGGAGTTGTTGGAGCATGACCGCCTGGCGGAGGAGCAGCGTATCGCCAATTTGCGCCGCCAGCGGGACATGGAGTAGCAGCGCACCGACGCTCTGAGTCGCGAGCAGAGCGCCCGCAACTGGGCCGACTACGTGGAGGTCGGTGCCCGGCAAATAGCCCTGGAGGCTGTCGGGCACGCACGCGTTCGCGACGCCGATTTTTACTACCAGCTCGTCAAGTGGGTTTCCCGCTTGGAAGCCGAAGCTTCGGTGGACCACGCCGGCATGGAAAGGGCCAACGCGCGGGAGCAACGCGCCCTATCGCACCTCTGGCAAGTCCGAGGCGAGGCGGAGGACGCCGGTGCCGGCGTTTAGCATGGACAGCAGATGGCGGCCGGCATCGTCTAGTTAGCTAAGAGTAAGTTAGTACTTGTACGCTACTAGAGTGTTAGTGGGAGTAGATAGTTAGATTTGGCTATGATGGTTGTCAACGTGGAAGTTCAGTACTCTATATGTGGATCGGACCTGTTACTTTGCTCTGAATGTTGAACTTTCCGTTTGAATGTATGGAATGGGTTGTTATTTTTTTAAATGGGTTGTATTTGTCCTCCACGGTTTAGAGGCTGACTTGTGGGCCTAGCAAGTTGATGCGTACACAATCGGGAGATGATTGTACGTGGAGAGGATGACAGCAGGGACCCGCCAAGGTCATGGCAGTACGCAAGCAAGTGCCTCCTTATTTCAAGCCAATAAAAAATGGCTCCTCCTAGTGGATTTCTGACATCTGGGTCCCATGCCATTGTCAATGTAGTCAATAAACGAGAGAATTGCACAACGAGCGGCTGACACCAGGGACCCAGCAGCTCGCCCAGTTATTTTTGTTTTGGGTTAATTTGATAAATGCCACTCCAAATCTGGTGTATCCGAGAAATGCCACCGTAATTTCCAAACTTTGAAAAATGCCATTTCCTGCCATTTCTAGTGGCATTTTTCGAAGTCTGGAGTGGTGTTTTTCAAAGTTTGCAAACTGCAGTGGCGTTTTTCAAAGATTGCAAAAATCGCAGTGGCATTTTTCAAAGTTTGGAAATTGTAGTGGCATTTTTATGAATCGCCATAATTGGAGTGGCATTTATCTAATTTGTTTTTGAGACGGAAGCAGGGTGTCAACTGGGCTGTGCGGGACACTCCGGCCTGTCTAGGCAGCCTTTTCTTTTTATGTTTACCACAGACCAGCCCAGTAGTTTTTTTTCTTTCTGAAAATGGCTAGCCCAGTTCTTTTGTGATTTGTCAAGTAAGTCGCTTTATCAGGCCTGTTGGGCTGCAAATCTTTCAAGACGAGGAGAGCTTCATTCGGCTGGCCGAGAAAATGGCCTATCAGTAATGAGAAATGGGTTGTACATTTTTAAAACACATCAAACCAGCAATTATTTTAAAATATGTTTTTTTTCATTTCGAGATTTTAAATTGCATTGATTTTTATGCGTGGACAATTTATTGGATTTTATATTGATATACATTTATTTTTAAAATCAGTCAGAATGTGACTCGAAATTTCGGGATTAAAAACAGTTCAGACTGCACCGACATATGCAAAATTTCGTATAATATTTTAACCATGGCCACAATATGGGCTGTAATGCTAACATAAAGAATATGGGCTCCAAAAAACCCGTAAGAATTAGAAAATGGGCTGTAAATTATTTGAAATAATGGCAGATGGGTTGTATGTTGTTTTCCACAGATTTGAGGGTTTCCACATATGGCTTGTATACTGTTGGATGTCCACCCAACGACCGTCCTGCTTCTTCAATCTCTGCTCTTCCTGCTCCAGCCGCTCAAACAAGCGCCGGCAGGACTGCCTGCTCCCTCCTCCCCGCGGCCGGCTGTGCTGCCGCGCAGGCCTCACTGCCCCACCGTACTCCCATCGCTGGCCTAGCCATCCCTCTACTCACCCACACCTGCTGTTATTCTCCGGCGACGGCAAACGAACCAGTAAACCCTCATACAGTCGTACTCCCCTCCGCATGGGAAACAAAAACAAAGGCCGAGTCTTCCCTGCCTCCGTGTCGTTCCCTTCCTAGACCTCACCGTCATCCACCGCCCTGGTGCTCTCGGCGTGGCGTGGTCAGCGTGGTCAACGACCGACATGCATCTGAAGTGGACTGTACGTGGAGAGGCTGACAGCTGGGTCCACGACTGTACGTGGAAATGCCTCCTTATTACGCGCAAAATAATGATTTCCTCCACCTGACATCTGGGACCCACCGAAACGGCCTCTGTATTTCGTGGAAAAAACGTTACCGCCGCTGACAGCTCGGACCCACCAGCTATATCTCCGCACGCAAGGAAGTGCCTCCTTATTACGCACAAAAAAATGAATACTCCCCCTGCTAGCTGGGCCCCAGTATAGTGGGCCTACTAAGTTGACGGGGACGAAGGGCTTTGTCAACTTAGTCAATATGCACGATTCTAGCTCGACTGACCGTACGATGTCCATCCAACTACCGTAGTGCTTCTTCAGCCTCTGGTCTTCTTGCTCCAGCCGCCCAAAGCAGCGCCGGTCGTGCCGCCTGCTCCTGCCTCCCGTGGCCGGTTGTGCTGCCGTCGAGGCCTCACCGCCCCCATGCTACTCCCACCGCTGGTCAGGCCATCCCTCCACTCCACTCACCCACACCCCCTATTATTCTGCGGCGACGGCAGCGCAGCCGAACCAGTGAACCATCGTACTCCTCTCCGCGTGGGCATCCACTGCCGTGTCTTCCCCGGCTCCGCGTTGTCCCCTTCCTAGGCCTCCCCGTCGTCCACCGCCGTGGTGCTGTCGGCGCGGCGTGGTCAATGTGCTCAACGACCGAATTCCATCGGAAGAATACTGTACGTGGAGAGGCTGACAGCTAGGTCCACGGCAGCCACAAGGAAGTGCCTCCTTATTACGCGGAAAATAATTATTCCTCCACCTGACAGCAGGGACCCACTGTTCGCCCACCAGTATATCATGAAAAAATGTTTGCCCCTGACTGCTAGGACCCACCCGATCGACCACCGTATTTCGCGAAAAAAACGTTCCCCCTGCTGTCAGCTCGGACCCACCGGAAGTGTCTCCTTATTACGCACAAAAAAATGAATACCCCCTGCTAGCTGGGACCCACCTTGGTGGGAGGCTGACTTGTGGGCCTACTAAGTTGACGGGGACGGAGGGCTTTGTCAACTTAGTCAATATGCACGATTCTAGCTCCAGTGACCGTACGATGTCCATCCAACGACCGTAGTGCTTCTTCAACCTCTGCTCTTCTTGCTCCAGCCGCCCAAACCAGCGCCGGTCGTGCCTCGTGCTCCTGCCTCCCGTGGCCGGCTGCGATGCGGCGGAGGCCTCACCGCCCCCTACAACACCCACCACTGGCCAGGCCATCCCTCTACTCACCCACACCCCCTGTTATTCTGCGGCGACGGTAGCCTCACACTGTGGCGAACCAGTGAACCCTCATACTCCTCTACATGTGGGCACCCACTGTCGTGTCTTCCCCGGCTCCGCGTCGTCCCCTTCCTAGGCCTCGCCGTCGTCCACCGCCCTGGTGCTCTCGGCGCGGCGTGGTCAATGTGGTAAAGGAACGGCTTCCATCGGACGTGGACTGTACGTGGAGAGGCTGACAGCTGGGTCCACGGCCACAGCAAGGAAGTGCTTCCTTATTACTTGCAAAATAATTATTCCTCCACCTGACAGCGGGGACCCACCAGACAGGCCACCGTATTTCGCGAAAAAAACGTTTGCCCCTGACTGCTGGGACCCACCATCTACATCTTCGCACGCAAAGAAGTGCCTGATAGTCGGGACCCACCTGGTCGAAGCGTACGTAGCATTGTCATTCTGGTCGTGAAAGTGTACATACATATATACTGGTGGATGTAGAGGCGCACACGTGCCGTAGTAGAGGCGCACACGTAGCATGTACACGTACGTACAGTGGCCAGGTGCAAGAAAGAAAATACGGCCACGTATGTGTACATACGGGCGGGGTCTCAAACGCCTACTCGTGCATATGTACAGCCAGGGCTCGTGTACTTGGCTGGGAAGGAACGGAGAAACAGCGTCGTCGTCGTGTTCATGGGGAGGCAACGGAATGCGTCGTGTTCATGGGGAGGCAACGGAATGCGTCGTGTTCATCGGGAGGGCTTGGACGGAACAGGCGATGGAAACGAGGCCTGGCGTACCGCAGAACGGAGGAAACGGCCTTCTGTTCGGCCGGCCACGTTTGAAACGGGATCCGGTTCATCGGGAGGGGTGTGGCGTACCGCAAAATGGAGGAAATGGACCTCCTACGGTCGAAACGGGGGTCCTGTTGATCGGGAGGGGTGTGGCGTACCGCAAAACGGAGGAAACGGACTTGTGTTGGAGCGCTACGGTCGAAACGGGGGTCCTGTTCATCGGGAGGGGTGTGGCGTACCGCAAAACGGGACTCCACGGGATACTGTTCATCTCCACCGTCGACCCCCTCCAGCCTCCACGAGCTACTATTCATCCACCGTCGACCTCCTCCAGCCTCCACATGCGATTGTTCATCCACGGGCTCCTGTTCATCCAGCCTCCACCGCGCGCTACTCCACCGGCTACTGTTCAACCAGCCCTCTCCACGGGCTCCTGTTCAACCACCCCTCCACGGGCTACTGTTCATCCTGCCCTCCATCATCTACTGTTCATCCTGCCCTCCACGGGGTGGTCTTGTTCATCCAGCCCTCCATGGGGTCCTGTTCATCATGCCCCAACCGGCTCGATCGATCAGGGTCATCTTCATCTAGAGGCAACACCACGGGGTCCTGTTCATCCACCCCCACCGGGAACTATTCATCCAGAGGCAATGCTCACTGTTCATCCAGAGGCAGCATCAATCGGCTTCAGTTAGCAGCAGTAGTGAAGGAATCGCTCGATCGGGTTCAGTTAACAGCCATCGATCAATCGCTCGGGTTCAGTAACGCGTAGCCTGCAGTGCGATCGCTCGGGTTCAGTTAGAGCCCAACGCCTCGCTCGGGTTCAGTTAGAGCCAACGCCTCGCACACACGCGCGTACGTGTACGAGAGAAGCGCGCATCGCTCGGCCCCCGACCTCCCACCATAACCGGGAACTCCCTGATTTCCTCCCCCTCGCTTCTACCATGGTTTTTTCCATCATGGACGGCCCAAAGAATGTCATGCAGCCGCGTCTTCGGCCCGCCCAGGACGAAAAGCCCATTGTCTGTCATGATTTTTTGTCATAGAAGTAGGAGCCCACCACATCTATGATGATACCAGATTTTGTCACAATTATCGTCATAGAAGTGTAATATGTATGACAGGAAAAAAATTCGTTCGGCCCAAAATGTCACGGATGTGTCTTTTTTTGTAGTGCACGTACCCCCAAACGATCAGATATGGAGCCAAAACCCTAATTCCACCGCCGTAACTTTCTGTATCCACGAGATCCCATCTTGGGGCCTGTTCCGGAGCTCCGCCAGAGGGGGCATCGATCACGGAGGGCTTCTACATCAACACCATAGCCCCTCCGATGAAGTGTGAGTAGTTTACCTCAGACCTACGGGTCCATAGTTAGTAGCTAGATGGCTTCTTCTCTCTTTTTGGATCTCAATACAATGTTCTCCCCCTCTCTTGTGGAGATCTATTCGATGTAATCTTCTTTTTGCGGTGTGTTTGTCGAGATCGATGAATTGTGGGTTTATGATCAAGTCTATCTATGAATAATATTTGAATCTTCTCTGAATTCTTTTATGTATGATTGGTTATCTTTGCAAATCTCTTCGAATTATCCGTTTGGTTTGGCCTACTAGATTGATCTTTCTTGCAATGGGAGAAGTGCTTAGCTTTGGGTTCAATCTTGCGGTGTCCTTTCCCGGTGATAGTAAGGGTAGCAAGGCACGTATTGTATTGTTGCCATTGAGGATAACAAGATGGGGTTTTCTTCATATTGCATGAGTCTATCCCTCTACATCATGTCATCTTGCTTAAGGCGTTACTCTGTTTTGAACTTAATACTCTAGATGCATGCTGGATATCGGTCGATGTGTGGAGTAATAGTAGTAGATGCAGGCAGGAGTCGGTCTACTTGTCTCGGATGTGATGCCTATATACATGATCATACCTAGATATTCTCATAACTATGCTCAATTCTGTCAATTGCTCAACAGTAATTTGTTCACCCACCGTAGAATACTTATGCTCTCGAGAGAAGCCACTAGTGAAACCTATGGCCCCCGGGTCTATATTTATCATATCAATCTCCTACTACTTAGTTATTTACTTTGCCATTTACTTTGCCTTTATTTAACTTTGCATCTTTATCATAAAAATACCAAAAATATTATGTTATCATATCTATCAGATCTCACTCTCGTAAGTGGCCCTATAGGGATTGACAACCCCTATTTGCGTTGGTTGTGAGGATTTATTTGTTTTGTGCAGGTGCGAGGGACTCGCGCGTAGCCTCCTACTGGATTGATGCCTTGGTTCTCAAAAACTGAGGGAAATACTTACGCTACTTTACTGCATCATCCCTTCCTCTTCGGGGAAAACCAACGCAGTGCTAAAAGAGGTAGCAGGGGAGTTGATACGTCCATTTTGCATCATGCTTTTATATCGATATTTATTGCATTATGGGCTGTTATTACACATTATGTCACAATACTTATGCCTATTCTCTCTTATTTTACAAGGTTTGCATGAAGAGGGGGAATGCTGGCAGCTGGAATTCTGGGCTGGAAAAGGAGCAAATATTAGAGACCTATTCTGCACATCTCCAAAAGTCCTGAAACTTCATGGGAGCATGTTTCAGAATATATATATAAAAAATTGGGCGAAAGAAGTGCCAGAGGGGGGCCACCCACCGTCCACGAGGGTGGGGGGCGCGCCCTACCCCCCTGGGTGCGCCCACTGCCTCATGGCCCTCTGCATCACCAAGATCAATCTATGGAGAGACTAGCAATGAGAGAGAGGGCAGTGTATCTTCATACCCTTGAAGATTGCAAAACGGAAGTGTTACAAGAATGCGAATGAAGGAGTCGTACTCGCAGCGATTCAGATCGCGGTTGATTCCGATCTAAGCACCGAACAATGGCGCCTCTGCGTTCAACACACGTACAGCCCGGGGATGTCTCCTCCTCCTTGATCCATCAAGGGGGAGGAGAAGTTGGGGAAGAACTTTGGCAGCATGACGGCGTGGTGGTGGAGTTTGCAGTTCTCCGGCAGGGCTTCGCCAAGCACTACTATGGAGGAGGAGGTGTTGGGGAGGAAGAGTGCTGCGCCAGGGGAAGGGTGTGGCAGCCCTCCCACCTCCCCTCTATTTATATGGGCAAGGGAGAGGGGGTCGGCTCCCTCCAGATGGATCTAGAGGGGGCGGCGACCAAGGGGAGGTGGCTTGCCCCCCAAGCCAAGGGGGGCGCCTCCTTTAGGGTTTCCCCTAAACCCTAGGTGCGTGGGCCCTAGGGGGATGGCGCCCAGCCCACCTAGGGGCTGGTTCCCCTCCATATTCAGCCCATAGGGCCCTCCGGGGCAGGTGGACCCTCCCTGTGGACCCCCGGAACCCTTTCCGTGGTCCCGGTACAATACCGATAAACCCCCGAACACTTCCGGCGACCGAATAAGGACTTCCCATATATAAATCTTTATCTACGGACCATTCCGGAACTCCTCGTCCGAGATCTCATCCGGGACTCCGAACAACATTCGGTAACCGCATACTAATTCCCATAACAACTCTAGTGTCACCGAACCTTAAGTGTGTAGACCCTACGGGTTCGGGAACCATGCACACATGACTGAGACATCTCTCCGGCCAATAACCAACAGCAGGATCTGGATACCCATGTTGGCTCCCACATGTTCCATGATGATCTCATCAGATGAACCACGATGTCGAGGATTCAATCAATCCCGTATACAATTCCCTTTGTCAATTGGTACGTTACTTGCCCGAGATTCGATCGTCGGTATCCCAATACCTCATTCAATCTCGTTACCGGCAAGTCACTCTACTCATTCCGCAATGCATGATCCTGTGACTAACTTCTTAGACACATTGAGCTCATTATGATGATGCATTACCAAGTGGGCCTAGAGATACCTCTCCGCCATACGGAGTGACAAATCCCAGTCTCGATTCGTGCCAACCCAACAGACACTTTTGGAGATACTCGTAGTGCACCTTTATAGCCACCCAGTTACGTTGTGACGTTTGGCACACCCAAAGCATCCCTACGGTATCTGGGAGTTGCACAATCTCATGGTCTAAGGAAATGATACTTGACATTAGAAAATCTTTAGCAGACAAACTACACGATCTTGTGCTATGCTTAGGATTGGGTCTTGTCCATCACATCATTCTCCTAATGATGTGATCCCGTTATCAATGACATCCAATGTCCATGGTCAGGAAACTGTAACCATCTATTGATCAACGGGCTAGTCAACTAGAGGCTCACTAAGGACATGTTGTGGTCTATGTATTCACACATCTATTATGATTTCCAGATAACACAATTATAGCATGAACAATAGACAATTATCATGAACAAGGAAATATAATAATAACCATTTTATTATTGCCTCTAGGGCATATTTCCAACAGTCTCCCACTTGCACTAGAGCCAATAATCTAGTTACATTGTGATGAATTGAACACCCATAGAGTTCTGGTGTTGATCATGTTTTGCTCGTGGAAGAGGTTTAGTCAACGGATCTGCGACATTCAGGTCCGTATGCACTTTAAAAATATCTATGTATCCATCTTGAACATTTTCACAAATGGAGTTCAAGCGACGCTTGATATGCCTGGTCTCCTTGTGAAACCTGGTCTCCTTGGCAAGGGCAATGGCTCCAGTGTTGTCACAGAAGAGAGTCATCGGGCCCGACGCATTGGGAATAACTCCTAGGTCGGTAATGAACTCCTTCATCCAGATTGCTTCATGTGCTGCCTCCGAGGCTGCCATGTACTCCTCTTCACATGTAGATCCTGCCATGATGCTTTGCTTGCAACTACACCAGCTGAATGCCCCACCATTCAAAATATACATGTTTCCGGTTTGTGACTTGGAGTCATCCAGATCTGTGTCGAAGCTAGCATCGACGTAACCCTTTACGACGAGCTCTTTGTCACCTCCATAAACGAGAGACATATCCTTAGTCCTTTTCAGGTACTTCAGGATGTTCTTGACCGCTGTCCAGTGTTCCATGCCGGGATTACTTTGGTACCTTCCTACCAAACTTACGGCATAGTTCACATCAAGTCTGGTACACAGCATGGCATACATAATAGACCCTATGGCTGAGGCATAGGGGATGACACTCATCTTTTCTCTATCTTCTGTCGTGGTCGGGCATTGAGCCGTGCTCAATCTCACACCTTGCAAGGCAAGAAACCCTTCTTGGACTGATCCATATTGAACTTCTTCAATATCTTGTCAAGGTATGTGCTTTGTGAAAGACCAATGAGGCGTCTCGATCTATGTCTATAGATCTTGATGCCTAATATGTAAACAGCTTCTCCAAGGTCCTTCATTGAAAAACACTTATTCAAGTAGGCATTTATGCTTTCCAAAAATTCTATATCATTTCCCATCAATAGTATGTCATCCACATATAATATGAGAAATGCCACAGAACTCCCACTCACTTTCTTGTAAACACATGCTTCTCCATAAGTCTGTGTAAACCCAAATGCTTTGATCATCTCATCAAAATGAATGTTCCAACTCCGAGATGCTTGCAACAGCCCATAAATTGAGCGCTGGAGCTTGCACACCTTGTCAACATTCTTAGGATCGACAAAACCTTTCGGCTGCATCATATACAATTCTTCCTTAAGGAAACCATTAAGGAATGCTGTCTTGACGTACATCTGCCATATCTCATAATCATAGAATGCGGCAATTGCTAACATGATTCGGATGGACTTCAGCTTCGCTACGGGTGATAAGGTCTCATTGTAGTCAACCCCTTGAACTTGTTGGTAACCCTTAGCAACAAGTCAAGCCTTATAGATGGTCACATTACCATCCACGCATGTCTTCTTCTTAAAGATCCATTTATTTTCTATGGCTCGTCGATCATCGGGCAAGTCAGTCAAAGTCCACACTTCGTTTTCATACATGGATCCTATCTCGGATTTCATGGCTTCAAGCCATTTGTTGGAATCCGGGCCTGCCATCGCTTCTTCATAGTTCGAAGGTTCAACGTTGTCTAACAAAATGATTTCCAGGACAGGGTTGTCATACCACTCTGGTGCGGAACGTGTCCTCGTGGACCTACGAAGTTCAGTAGTACCTTGATCCGAAGTTTCATCATCATTATCATTAACTCCCTCTCTAATCGGTGCAGGCACCACAGAAACATTTTCTTGAGTTGCGCTACTTTCCGGTTCAAGAGGCAATACCTCATCAAGTTCTACTTTCCTCCCACTTACTTCTTTCGAGACAAACTCTTTCTCTAGAAAGGATCCATTCTTGGCAACAAAGATCTTGCCTTCGGATCTGAGGTAGAAGGTATACCCAATAGTTTCCTTAGGGTATCCTATGAAGATGCATTTTTCCGACTTGGGTTCGAGCTTTTCAGGTTGAAGTTTCTTGACATAAGCATCGCATCCCCAAACTTTCAGAAATGACAGCTTAGGTTTCTTTCCAAACCATAATTCATACGGTGTCGTCTCAACGGATTTCGACGGGGCCCTATTTAAAGTGAATGCGGCAGTCTCTAAAGCATAACCCCAAAATGATAGTGGTGGATAGGTAAGAGACATCATAGATCGCACCATATCCAATAGAGTGCGATTATGACGTTCGGACACACCATTACACTAAGGTGTTCCAGGCGGCATGAGTTGTGAAACAATTCCACATTTCCTTAAGTGCGTGCCAAATTCGTGACTCAAATATTCTCCCTCACGATCTGATCGTAAGAACTTTATTTTTCCTGTCACGTTGATTCTCTACCTCATTCTGAATTTCCTTGAACTTTTCAAAGGTCTCAGACTTGTGTTTCATTAAGTAGACATACCCATATCTACTCAAGTCATCAGTGAGGGTGAGAACATAACGATAGCCATCGCGAGCCCCAACGCTCATTGGACCGCACACATTAGTATGTATGATTTCCAATAAGTTGGTTGCTCGCTCCATTGTTTCGGAGAACGGAGTCTTGGTCATTTTGCCCATGAGGCATGGTTCGCACATGTCAAATGATTCATAATCAAGAGACTCCAAAAGTCCATCTACATGGAGTTTCTTCATGCGTTTGACACCAATGTGACCAAGGCGGCAGTGCCACAAGTATGTGGGACTATCATTATCAACCTTACACTTCTTGGCATTCACACTGTGAATATGTGTAACATTATGTTCGAGATTCAATAACAATAAACCATTGACCAGCGGGGCATGACCATAAAACATATCTCTCATATAAATAGAACAACCATTATTCTCAGATTTAAATGAGTAGCCATCTCGCATTAAACGAGATCCAGATACAATGTTCATGCTCAAAGCTGGCACTAAATAACAATTATTGAGGTTTAAAACTAATCCCGTTGGTAAATGTAGAGGTAGCGTGCCGACGGCGATCACATCGACCTTGGAACCATTCCCGACGTGCATCGTCACCTCATCCTTCGCTAGCCTCCGCTTATTTTGTAGCTCCTGTTTTGAGTTACAAATATGAGCAACTGCACCGGTATCAAATACCCAGGAGCTACTACAAGTGCTGGTAAGGTACACATCAATAACATGTATATCATATATACCTTTGGTATTGTCGGCCTTCTTATCCGCTAAGTACTTGGGGCAGTTCCGCTTCCATTGACCGTTTCCCTTGCAATAAAAGCACTCAGTCTCAGGCTTGGGTCCATGCTTTGACTTCTTCCCGGCAATTGGCTTACCAGGCACGGCAACTCCCTTGCTGTCCTTCTTGAAGTTCTTCTTACCCTTGCCTTTCTTGAAACTAGTGGTTTTATTGACCATCAACACTTGATGTTCCTTTTTGATCTCCACCTCCGCTGATTTCAGCATTGAATATACCTCGGGAATGGTTTTCTCCATCCCCTGCATATTGAAATTCATCACAAAGCTCTTGTAGCTAGGTGGGAGCAACTGAAGGATTCTGTCAACGACTGCGTCATCCGGGAGATTGACTCCCAGCTGAGACAAGCAGTTGTGCAACCCAGACATTTTGAGTATGTGCTCGCTGCCAGAAATATTCTCCTCCATCTTACAACTGTAGAACTTGTCGGAGAATTCATATCTCTCGACCTGGGCATGAGCTTGGAAAACCATTTTCAGCTCTTGGAACATCTCATATGCTCTGTGTTGCTCAAAACGCTTTTGGAGCCCGGTTCTAAGCTGTAGAGCATGTTGCACTGAACCAGGGAGTAATCATCACTACACGACTGCCAGGCGTTCATAACGTCTTCAATTGCTGGGAGAATGGGCACTTCACCTAGCGGTGCTTCAAGGACATATGCTTTCTTGGCAGCTTTGAGGATGATACTCAAGTTACGGACCCAGTCTGTGTAGTTTCTACCATCGTCTTTCAGCTTGGTTTTCTCTAGGAATGCGTTGAAGTTTAGGGCAACATTAGCATGGGCCATTTGATCTACAAGACATATTGTAAAGGTATTTAGACTAAGTTCATGATAATTAAGTTCATCTAATCAAATTATTTAATGAACTCCCACTCAGATAGACATCCCTCTAGTCATCCAAGTGATACATGATCCGAATCGACTAGGCCGTGTCCGATCATCACGTGAAACGGACTAGTCATCATCGGTGAACATATCCATGTTGATCGTATCTACTATAGGACTCATGTTTGACCTTTCGGTCTCTTGTGTTCCGAGGCCATGTCTGTACATGCTAGGCTCGTCAAGTCAACCTAAGTGTTTTGCATGTGTAAATCTGGCTTACACCCGTTGTATTCGAACGTTAGAATCTATCACACCCGATCATCACGTGGTGCTTCGAAACAACGAACCTTCGCAATGGTGCATAGTTAGGGGGAACACTTTCTTGAAATTTTAGCGAGGGATCATCATATTTATGCTACCGTCGTTCTAAGCAAATAAGATGTATAAACATGATAAACATCACGTGCAATCAAATAGTGACATGATATGGACAATATCATTTTGCTCCTTTTGATCTCCATCTTCGGGGCGCCATGATCATCATCGTCACCGGCATGACACCATGATCTCCATCATCGTGTCTTCATGAAGTTGCCTCGCCAACTATTACTTCTGCTACTATGGCTAACGGTTAGCAATAAAGTAAAGTAATTACATGTCGTTTTTCATTGACATGCAGGTCATATAATAAATTAAGAGAACTCCTATGGCTCCTGCCGGTTGTCATACTCATCGACATGCAAGTCGTGATTCCTATTACAAGAACATGATCAATCTCATACATCACATATATCATTCATCACATCCTTTTGGCCATATCACATCACACGGCATATGCTGCAAGAACAAGTTAGACGTCCTCTAAATGTTGTTGCAAGTTTTTTACGTGGCTGCTATAGGTTTCTAGCAAGAATGTTTCTTACCTACACCAAAACCACAACATGATATGCCAATTTCAATTTACCCTTCATAAGGACCCTTTTCATCGAATCCGATCCGACTAAAGTGGGAGAGACAGACACCCGCTAGCCACCTTATGCAACTAGTGCATGTCAGTCAGTGGAACCAGTCTCACATAAGCATACGTGTAAGGTCGGTCCGGGCCGCTTCATCCCACGATGCCGCAGAATAAAGATAAGACTAGTAACGGCAAGTAAATTAACAAAATCGACGCCCATAACATCTTGTGTTCTAGTCGTGCATAGAAACTACGCATACACCTAGCTCATGATGCCACTGTTGGGGATAGTTGCAAAAATTAAAAAAATTATACGCATCACCAAGATCAATCTATAGAGAGACTAGCAACAAGAGAGAGGGGAGTGTATCTTCATACCCTTGAAGATCACGAAACGGAAGCGTTACAAGAATGCAGATGAAGTAGTCATACTCACAGCGATTCAGATCGCAGTTGATTCCGATCTAAGCACCGAACAACGGCGCCTCCGCGTTCAACACACGTACAGCCCGGGGACGTCTCCTCCTTCTTGATCCGGCAAGGGGGAAGGAGAAGTTGGGGAAGAACTCTGGCAGCACGACGACGTGGTGGTGGAGTTTGCAGTTCTCCGGCAGGGCTTCGCCAAGCACTACTATGGAGGAGGAGGTGTTGGGGAGGGAGAGGGCTCCGCCAGGGGAAGGGTTCGGCAGGCCTCCCACCTCCCCTCTATTTATAGGGGCAAGGGAGAGGGGGCCAGCCCCCTCCAGATGGATCTAGAGGGGAGGCGGTGTAGCGACCAGACCTCAAACAGTCTGATCTCTGCGCTCAGGTGTCATCCCTGGATCAGTAATGCTGACACCACACAGTACTCGGAGGATTTATAACAGAGTAGCAATCACACACTTATTACATCAAGTGTCTCAATAGAGAACTTATTACAATAAAATATGGCTTAAGGCTATCTAATAACGGTAACAGCGGAAGGCTTGGAAGATAAGTGAGTCCATCAACTCCAACGGCATCACTGAGTATAGAACCACGACCTAAAAACTCCTTAATCGTCGTCTGAAAAGTCTGCAACATTAACTTTGCAGCCCGAAACGGGTCAGCACATGGAATATGCTGGCAAGGTAACACATAGAGAGTAATGGAATGAAACAGCTATACTATATGCATAGTTTTTCATAAAGCCAATTTTTCCCTACTGCAAAGGAATAAATTTATTTAACTATCATGGTAGTTATTAAACATTGAGAATGGTTGACAGCATTCTCAATCCTAATTAAGCATCATCATTAACAAAACCAAACAAAATTAATTTAGAGTAACATGTTGAGATTCACATGATAATCCAGGTACTAGATACTCAAGATGTCCATAACCGGGGACTCGGCTAACCATGATTAGTTAATACACTCTGCAGAGGTTTGCGCACTTTTCCCCACAAGGCTCGATCGCCTCCGTTTGGTTTCTCGCACTACACGGTGTTTGAGAAGACTGATGACCGAGACATAGTCTTTCAGAAGTGCTAGCACCTTACGATCGGGTAGACCGTACCACCTACATCCCCTACATCTGCTAGTCTACCACTGTAAGAGTTCGCACGACTTAGTCAACTATGCTAGAGCCCATAATAGCTTGTGGCTGCACATGGAAGTTTCTAGCATGAATAATCTCATGATCCCTTTGAGCCTGGGTGGCGATCCAAAAGAAAACGGGCAAGTCCTGGATTACCCAGGTGCCTCAATCCACCCAGATGTGTGTTTATGTTGCCACCTTAGATAAACCATTAATTAACAATACTCACATCTGTCATGGATATCACTCACCCCATCCACGTCTACTAGCATAGCATGGCAATAAGCAAACGTAGAAGTAACTCCCAAAGGTTTGATAGTAAACAGGTAATAGGTACTACCTCAACTACTTCCCATCCCACAATTTAATTAGATCCTAATCATGCAATGTTTGAGGATTGATCTAATGCAATAAAACTGGGTAGTAGAAAAGGTATGATCAAAGTGTTACTTGCCTTCCTGATGATCCGCGAAACCTAGCGATTCGAAGTAACAGGCGGCGCACTCCGGGTATTCTATCGCAGACAAACAAACAAGCATACAATAAGTACACATCTAATGCACGGGTAAAAGTCAAATAAGAGATCTAACCAGAAGGTTCAACTTAAGAACTCCGGTTTGCAAAAGAATCAAATCGAACGAAGTAACGAAAGTCAAATGGCGAAAGAAAACAACTTCGTTCTACTAATCTGGATCTAAGGCAATTTTTACAGTAAAAAAACTTGTTTAAGTTGGTTAAACGGATAGAGGGTTTCGAGACGAAACTCCAGGTGCTTGAATCGCCCGATTCCGATAAACGAGCGAAAAGTTATACTAAAACGAAAATCGGATCAGGAATCGCGATCAGAAAAATCACGGATTTAAATCCGAGAAAAAGAAAAACGACAAACGTTCATTAGAACGAACGAACGGACAAACACTCGCTAATTAAATAAATCGGAAAACCCGATCTATTAAAAAAACGAATCTAAAAAAACCGACAAAAAACCGACGGTTTTTCGAAAAAAAATAAAAAAACCGGCATGGAAATCGAGGCGACCTCGGGCGGCGAGTCGGCGGCGGCGGTGTCGTCCACCGGCGGCGGCGGCGGCGTCGTCCGCCGCCGGCGGCGGCGGCTAGGGTTCGGGGGCGCGGGCGGGCTGGCTGGCTGGCTGGGCTCCCTCCCCCCGGCTTATAAAGCCTAGCGGGCCGGGAGTCCGGGTTGGACACGGCCCCTAGGTCGGTTCATTTTTTTATATAAATAATTACGCGCGGAAGAAAAATAAAAAGAAATACTAAACGGACTCCAAAAATCCCGAAATAAATTTTCCCGGGCTTCTAAAATCAAGCCGCACAAGGTGACCATTTATTTGGGGCCTAAATGCAATTTTGAAAAACGCACATTTTTCCTAAATTCAAATAAAATAACGAAAAACTCCGAAATAAAATCTTATTTGATTTTTTATTAAATCCTCAATATTTCTTTATTTTGGGAAAGTCATTTTATTCCTTCTCTCATATTTTTGTAACAGAAATAATTGATGATAATATAAATAAAATCAAATGATCCTATTCTCAAAATTTGAGAAAACTCAAATATGAAAATAACGAAATCCCCAACTCTCTCCGTGGGTCCTTGAGTTGCGGGGAATTTCTAGGATCAAAACCAAAAGCAAATAAAATATGATATGCATTGATGATCTAATGTATAACATTCCAAATTGAGAATTTGGGATGTTACAAACCTACCCCCCTTAAGATGAATCTCGCCCTCGAGATTCGGGTTGGCTAGAAAATAGGTGAGGGCGGTCCTTCAGCAAATCTTCCTCTCGTTCCTAGGTGGCTTCGTCCTCCGTGTGGTGGCTCCACTGAACTTTGCAAAACTTGATAACCTTGCTGCGAGTGACTCGACTGGCAAACTCAAGAATCTTAACTGGTTTCTCCTCATAGGTCAAATCGTTATCCAACTGAATTGTTTCCAATGGCACTGTGTCTCTCAAGGGTATGTCAGCCATCTCCGCGTGGCACTTCTTCAACTGAGAAACGTGGAACACATCATGAACTCCTGACAATTTTTCGGGCAATTCCAACTTGTAGGCCACTTCTCCCATATGCTCCAAAACTCGATATGGTCCTATAAATCGTGGCGCTAACTTTCCCTTAACCCCAAAACACTTTGTTCCCCAAAGTGGTGATACTCGAAGATAAGCTCTATCTCCGACTTCATAAACTGTCTCCTTGCATTTAGAATCTGCATAACTCTTTTGCCTAGACTGGGCTATCTTGAGCCTATCGCGAATCAATTTCACCTTCTGTTCAGACTCTTTAATCAAGTCAGGCCCAAACAACTGGCGGTCTCCAACTTCGTCCCATGACAACGGTGTCCTGCACCTCCTTCCGTACAAGGCTTACAAAAGGGGCCATCTTTAAACTGGTTTGGTAACTGTTGTTGTAAGAGAACTCTGCATATGGCAAATTGTCGTCCCAACTAGATCCGTAATCTAGCGCACAAGCTCTCAGCATGTCCTCCAAAATCTGATTGACTCTCTCAGTCTGTCCATCTGTCTGTGGATGAAAAGTTGTACTAAATTCTAGCCTAGTACCCAAAGTTTCATGCAACTGCTTCCAGAACTTTGAGGTAAACTGGGTTCCTCTATCTGATATGATACTCCCCGGAACTCCATGCAGACATACGATCTTGGTCTTGTATATCCTTGCTAACTTAGCACTGGTGTAAGTGGTCTTTACCGGGATGAAATGAGCTACTTTCGTCAACCGATCGACTACAACCCAAATTGAGTCATAGCCTAAACGAGTCCTGGGCAATCCCATAATAAAATACATGCCTAACTTATCCCACTTCCATTCGGGTATCGGCAATGGTTGTAGCAATCCTGCCGGCTTCTGATGCTCTGCCTTTACTCTCTGACATACATCACAAACGGCTACGTACTCCGCAATATCTTTCTTCATTCTGGTCCACCAGAAAATATCCTTCAAATCCAAATACATCTTGGTATTTCCTGGGTGAATCGAATATGGTGAATCGTGTGCCTCTTGCAGAATCAACTTCCTGATCTCCGGGTCATTGGGCACATAAACACGGTCTTCAAACCATAGGGTATCGTGCTCATCCTCACGAAATCCCTTAGCCTTTCCCTTGCTAAGTTTCTCCTTAATAGAAGCAATCTCCTTGTCAGTCCTTTGGGCTTCTCTGATTTTATCCATCAATGTAGAATGAATCTCCAATGCTGCTACATAGCCTCTCGGGACTATTTCTAAGCATAACTCTCGAAGATTTTCGGATAACTCCCTTGGGATTTCTCCCGTCATTAATGTATTGACATGGCTCTTATGGCTTAATGCGTCAGCTACTACATTAGCCTTCCCGGGATGGTAATGCAATTTCATATCATAATCCTTGATGACCTCCAACCATCTCCTTTGTCTGGGGTTTAACTCCTTCTGTGTGAAAATATACTTCAAACTCTTATGATCCGTATACACCTCGCAATGGTTTCCAATCAGAAAATGTCTCCAAGTCTTCAATGCATGCACTACGGCTGCTAACTCCAAGTCGTGCGTAGCATAATTAAACTCATGAGGCTTAAGCTGTCGTGAGGCATATGAAACAACTCTCCCTTCCTGCATAAGCACTGCTCCAAGTCCTCGACGTGAAGCGTCGCAATACACCTCATAATCCTTGGTCTGATTTGGCAAAATCAACACTGGTGAGGTAACCAAACGTTTCTTCAATTCCTGGAAACTAGCCTCACATTCCTCCGTCCATATGAACTTGGTATCTTTCTTCAACAACTCAGTCATAGGCTTCGCAATCTTTGAGAAATTTTCAATAAATCTCCGGTAGTATCCTGCGAGTCCAAGAAAACTCCGGATCTCTCCCACGGTGGTTGGTACTTCCCACTTGGTCACGGTATCAACTTTAGTGGGATCAACTACTATACCTTCTCCAGATATAACGTGTCCGAGGAATCCTACTTCCTTCAACCAAAATTCACATTTGCTAAACTTGGCATATAATTGATGCTCTCTAAGCTTTCCAAGAACCAAACGCAAATGTTCCTTATGTTCCTCTTCATTCTTTGAGTAAACCAGGATATCATCAATGAACACTACGACGAACTTATCCAAAAGCTCCATAAACACTTTGTTCATCATGTTCATAAAATATGCCGGAGCGTTAGTCAGACCAAATGACATAACGGTATACTCGTACAGCCCATACCTGGTGGTAAAAGCTGTCTTAGGAATATCCTGTTCCCGAATCTTCAACTGGTGGTATCCTGATCGCAGATCGATCTTGGAAAATACCTTAGCTCCTTGCAATCGATCAAACAAATTATTAATCATCGATAGTGGGTACTTGTTCTTGATTGTTACCTCATTCAATCCTTGATAATCGACAACCATCCTTAACGATCCATCCTTTTTCTCCACTAGAAGTACTGGCGATCCCCAAGGCGAAGAACTTGGGTGAATATAACCTTTATCCAGTAACTCTTTAATCTGCTTCTTAATTTCCACCAAATCCTTTGCAGGCATCCTATATGGTCTCTTTGATATTGGCCCTGTGCCTGGCAATAGCTCAATCAAAAACTCAATATCTCTATCCGGTGGCATGCCGGGCAACTCTTCTGGAAATACATCAGGGAAATCCTTCACAACTAGTACTTCCTCTTGCACAACTCCTATTAAACAATTTACTTGAGTCCTCTTCGGCACATGCCGGGGTACATACTTGATCCTTCTCCCTTCCGGTGTGGTAAGCAAAATTGACTTACTAGCGCATTCAATATTCCCTTCATACTTTGATAACCAATCCATGCCTAATATCACATCCAGTCCTTGGGATTCCAATACTATTAGGTCCGAGGGAAAAACATAGTTACCAATCCTTAATGGTAACCGATCACACCATCGACTAGCCATATATTCTGCTCCAGGCGAGGTTACTAACATGGGTGACCTAAGGGCTTGGGTTGACAGGTTATACTTATCCACAAATCCCCTTGATATGTATGAATGCGATGCACCAGTATCAAAAAGAACGAGTGAAGTAAATGACTTAACCAAAAACTTACGATGACGGCATCTGGCTGCTCTTCAACCTCCTCCATGTTTACGTGGTTCACCTGTCCCCTGTTGAAAGGGTTTGGCTTCTTCCCAGAGCTTCCATTGCTATTTCCATTTTTTAATTCAAGACATTCATTTGCATAATGTCCTGTCTTCGAACACTTAAAGCAAGTGACTTGGCTCAGGTCCTTCTTGGCTGGGGTTGATGGGTTGGTGCGATTCTGGCCATTGCTTCCTCCATTCCCATTACCATTCCTGGGGCCATTGTGATTGTGCGAGCTACCTCCTCCATGGTTATGCTGAAAATGTCCTCCCGGTCTAGGGGTAAAACGTGGCTTCTGCCGAGCTCCTGAATTGTACTTCCCTTGTCCATACTTCCTCTTGCGATTTTCAATTTGCTGCTGCTTCCCTTCAATCATAAGAGCACGATCTACCAACTCCTGGTAGTTGTTGAAGGTTGCTACCATCAACTGCATGCTCAACTCATCGTTCAGTCCTTCCAGAAACTTCTCCTGCTTAGCTGCATCCGTAGCAACGTCATCTGGGGCATAACGTGCTAACTTGCTAAAGTCCTCCACATACTGGCCAACTGTCCGTCCTCCTTGGCGCAAGTTGCGAAACTCACGCTTCTTCATGGCCATAGCTCCTGCTGAAACATGGGCAGTGCGAAAAGCCTGCTGAAACTGGTCCTATGTGACAGTGTCGACAGGGAAAGTGGCTGTGAAATTTTCCCACCATGATGTTGCGGGTCCTTCAAGCTGATGTGCGGAAAACTTCACCTTCTCCGCATCTGTGCATCCTGTTGTGGTCAACTCTCTAGCTGTCTTGCGGAGCCAATCATCTGCTACTATCGGCTAGGTGCTACTGGAAAACACCCGCGGATTCAGCCTAAGAAAACGGGCTAAGTGATCAACAGGTGGTGGTGGTGATGGGTTGTTGTTGTTGTTCCCCTGGTTCTGATTCTAGACTAGCAACTGCATCAATGTATTCTGATGCTGGATCAACTGGGTGAGCTCCGGTGGAAAGGTAAATCCGGGGTCATGTCTCGGAGGCATCTGAGGGTTTAGAAAAGATGAGATGTAAGAATAGAGGGGGTCTAAAGAGAAAACACTACCCATATGCATATTAGGCAAAATCAAACAATTCACTTCATTCAATCAAACAAGGCATACAATCGATCTAACTATCGCAAAAGTGCTCGGAATACTATATTTACATGGTGGACTACTACTACTTATGAGGTGGTCTACTAGAAATATTCTTCGGTTGCAGACTCCATGATATCTGCTCCAGCTTCATCAATATAGTCATCATCGCTATCGTCTGGATCCGAGTCGGTGTCGTCGATGATGATGTAGTCTTCCGGGCTAATCTCCTTGGGTTCTTCGTCTTCATCTACTGGTGTAGGGCCTCCCATAAATATTGCTAGCTTCATAGTTAGGTCGGCATTCTTATCCACCAATACTTCAATTTCCTCTTCATAATCTTCACATGTAGCCTTGAGTTCTTCCTCCAGCTCCTTGATTCTTGTCTTAGCCTTCTTCAGATCTATCATGTCGGCGCACATCTGGTTCTCCTGTCGTCGAATGTGCTGGTTTAACTCCTGGATAAAAGCTGCAATTGATCTATCCTTTCTGGTGCTGATCATCTCCTAGTGCTCATCTCGGCGTCCACAAATCTGGTAGATAGTATCCTTGAGATCATTGCGGTAGACTTCTCCAATGCGTCCCATGGCGATGTGAGCTGCCATGCTCTTCCCTAGATTCCAAGTTGGTGCATCAAAAGAAAACTCTATGGGCTCAGTGACTGGCATGAACGTCCTTCCTGGAACTTGAACTTGAATCATTCAGCGCTCTTCTTCAGGTAAAGTGGCGTTGTAGGTTCCGGTGAAGCTTGGTACTCCTATGTTCAGGTATCTAGTGACTTCCTTCAAGTGACGTCCAAAGGGTGTATCTTCATCCGGTCGTGTGAACTTGTTCCTTGCATCCGCCATCCTAAAAGAGTAGAAAAGATGAGGAGTCAAAAGAGAAGAGAGGGAATAGTGATCTAGGTCTTTAGCTTAGTGGTCGTGTCCTACAGTCAGCGTGTGCTCTGATACCATCTCTGTAGTGACCAGACCTCAAACAGTCTGATCTCTGCACTCAGGTGTCATCCCTGGATCAATAATGCTGACACCACACAGTACTCGGAGGAGTTATAACAGAGTAGCAATCACACACTTATTACATCAAGTGTCTCAATAGAGAACTTATTACAATAAAATATGGCTTAAGGCCATCTAATAACGGTAACAGTGGAAGGCTTGGAAGATAAGTGAGTCCATCAACTCCAACGGCATCACTGAGTATAGAACCACGACCTAAAAACTCCTTAATCATCGTCTGAAAAGTCTGCAACATTAACGTTGCAGCCCGAAACGGGTCAGCACATGGAATATGCTGGCAAGGTAACACATAGAGAGTAATGGAATGAAACAGCTATACTATATGCATATTTGGCTGGTGGAAAGCTCTATGGTTACAGTTTTGCGTAAAGCCAATTTTTCCCTACAGCAAAGGAATAAATTTATTTAACTATCATGGTAGTTGTTAAACATTGAGAATGGTTGACAGCATTCTCAATCCCAATTAAGCATCATCATTAACAAAACCCAACAAAATTAATTTAGAGTAACATGTTGAGATTCACATGATAATCTAGGTACTAGATACTCAAGATGTCCATAACCGGGGACTCAGCTAACCATGATTAGTTTAATACACTTTGCAGAGGTTTGCGCACTTTTCCCCACAAGACTCGATCGCCTCCGTTTGGTTTCTCGCACTACACGGTGTTTGAGAAGACTGATGACCGAGACATAGTCTTTCAGAAGCGCTAGCACCTTACGATCGGGTAGACCGTACCACCTACATCCCCTACATCTGCTAGTCTACCACTGTAAGAGTTCGCACGACTTAGTCAACTATGCTAGAGCCCATAATAGCTTGTGGCTGCACACGGAAGTTTCTAGCATAAATAATCTCATGATCTCTTTGAGCCTGGGTGGCGGTCCAAAAGAAAACAGGCAAGTCCTGGATTACCCAGGTGCCTCAATCCACCCAGATGTGTGTTTATGTTGCCACCTTAGATAAACCATTAATTAACAATACTCACATCTGTCATGGATATCACTCACCCAATCCACGTCTACTAGCATAGCATGGCAATAAGAAAACGTAGAAGTAACTCCCAAAGGTTTGATAATAAACAGGTAATAGGTACTACCTCAACTACTTCCCATCCCACAATTTAATTAGATCCTAATCATGCAACGTTTGAGGATTGATCTAATGCAATAAAACTGGGTAGTAGAAAAGGTATGATCAAAGTGTTACTTGCCTTGCTGATGATCCGCGAAACCTAGCGATTCGAAGTAACAGGCGGCGCACTCCGGGTATTCTATCGCAGATAAACAAACAAGCATACAATAAGTACTCATCTAATACACGGGTAAAAGTCAAATAAGACATCTAACCAGAAGGTTCAACTTAATAACTCCGGTTTGCAAAAGAATCAAATCGAACGAAGCAACGAAAGTCAAACGGCGAAAGAAAACAACTTCGTTCTACTAATCTGGATCTAAGGCAATTTTTACAGAAACAAAACGTGTTTAAGTTGGTTAAACGGATAGAGGGTTTTGAGACGAAACTCCAGGCGCTTGAATCGCCTGATTCCGATAAACGAGCGAAAAGTTATACTAAAACGAAAATCGGATCAGGAATCGCGATCAGAAAAATCGCGGATTTAAATCCGAGAAAAAGAAAAACGACGAACGTTCGTTAGAACGAACGAACGGACGAACGCTCGCTAATTAAATAAATCAGAAAAACTGATCTATTAAAAAAACGAATCTAAAAAAACCGACGAAAAACTGACGGTTTTTCGAAAAAAATAAAAAAACGGCGCGGAAATCGAGGCATCCTCGGGCGGCGACTCGGCGGCGGCGGCGGCGGGGCGGCGGCTAGGGTTTGGGGGCGCGGGCGGGCGGGCTGGCTGGCTGGGCTCCCTCCCCCCGGCTTATAAAGCCTAGCGGGCCGGGAGTCCGGGTCGGACACGGCCCCTAGGTCGGTTCGTTTTTTTATAAATAATTACGCACGGAAGAAAAATAAAAAGAAATACTAAACGGACTCCAAAAATCCCAAAATAAATTTTTCCGGGCTTCTAAAATCAAGCCGCACAAGGTGAACATTTATTTGGGGCCTAAATGCAATTTTGAAAAATGCACATTTTTCCTAAATTCAAATAAAATAACGAAAAACTCCGAAATAAAATCTTATTTGATTTTTTTATAAAATCCTCAATATTTCTTTATTTTGGGAAAGTCATTTTATTCCTTCTCTCATATTTTTGTAACAGAAATAATTGATGATAAAATAAATAAAATCAAATGATCCTATTCTCAAAATTTGAGAATACTCAAATATGAAAATAACGAAATCCCCAACTCTCTCCGTTGGTCCTTGAGTTGCGGGGAATTTCTAGGATCAAAACCAAAAGCAAATAAAATATGATATGCATTGATGATCTAATGTATAACATTTCAAATTGAGAATTTGGGATGTTACAGGCGGCCAAGGGGAGGTGGCTTGCCCCCCAAGCCAAGGGGGCGCCCCCCTTTAGGGTTTCCCCTAAACCCTAGGCTCATGGGCCCTAGGGGGATGGCTCCCAGCCCACCTAGGGGCTGGTTCCCCTCCATATTCTGCCCATAGGGCCCTTCGGGGCAGGTGGACCCTCCCGGTGGACCCCCGAACCCTTTCGGTGGTCCCGGTACAATACCGATAAACCCCCGAACACTTCCGGTGACCGAATAAGGACTTCCCATATATAAATATTTATATCCGGACCATTCCAGAACTCCTCGTGACGTCCGGGAAGTCATCCGGGACTCCGAACAACATTCGGTAACCGCATACTAATTCCCATAACAACTCTAGCGTCACCGAACCTTAAGTGTGTAGACCCTACGGGTTTGGGAACCATGCAGACATGACCGAGACATCTCTCCGGCCAATAACCAACAAAGGGATCTGGATACCCATGTTGGCTCCCACACGTTCCACGATGATCTCATTGGATGAACCACGATGTCGAGGATTCAATCAATCCCGTATACAATTCCCTTTGTCAATCGGTAGGTTACTTGCCCGAGATTCGATCGTCGGTATCCCAATACCTCATTCAATCTCGTTACCGGCAAGTCACTTTACTCATTCCGCAATGCATGATCCCGTGACTAACTTCTTAGACACATTGAGGTCATTATGATGATGCATTACCAAGTGGGCCCAGAGATACCTCTCCGTCATACGGAGTGACAAATCCCAGTCTCGATTCGTGCCCACCCAACAGACACTTTCGGAGATACCCATAGTGCACCTTTATAGCCACCCAGTTACGTTGTGATGTTTGGCACACCCAAAGTATCCCTACGGTATCCAGGAGTTGCACAATCTCTTGGTCTAAGGAAATGATACTTGACATTAGAAAAGCTTTAGCAGACGAACTACACGATCTTGTGCTATGCTTAGGATTGGGTCTTGTCCATCACATCATTCTCCTAATGATGTGATCCCGTTATCAATAACATCCAATGTCCATGGTCAGGAAACTGTAACCATCTATTGATCAATGAGCTAGTCAACTAGAGGCTCACTAGGGACATGTTGTGGTCTATGTATTCACACATGTATTATGATTTTCGGATAACACAATTATAGCATGAACAATAGACAATTGTCATGAACAAGGAAATATAATCATAACCATTTTGTTATTGCCTCTAGGGCATATTTCCAACACACGAGGCGGAACCTTGGCGGAACCAATCTAGGGCTCCCGCAGAGCTGTTCTACCGGGGAAACTTCCCTCTGGGAGGGGGAAATCATCACCAACGATCCTCTCATCGGGAGGGGGTCAATCTCCATCAACATCTTCACCAGCACCATCTCATCTCAGACCCCAGTTCATGTCCTGTATCCAATCTTTGTATCCAAACCTCAGATTGGTACCTGTGGGTTGCTAGTAGTGTTGATTACTCCTTGTAGTTGATGCTAGTTGGTTTACTTGGTGGAAGATCATATGTTCAGATCCATTATGCATATTAATACCCCTCTGATTATGAACATGAATATGCTTTGTGAGTAGTTACGTTTGTTCCTGAGGACATGGGAGAAGTCTTGCTATAAGTAGTCATGTGAATTTGGTATTCGTTCGATATTTTGATGAGATGTATGTTGTCATCCCTCTAGTGGTGTCATGTGAACGTCGACTACATGACACTTCACCATTGTTTGGTCCTAGAGGGAGGCATTGGGAAGTAATAAGTAGATGATGGGTTGCTAGAGTGACAGAAGCTTAAACCCTAGTTTATGTGTTGCTTCGTAAGGGGCTGATTTGGATCCATATGTTTCATGTTATGGTTAGGTTTACCTTAATACTTCTGTTGTAGTTGCGGATGCTTGCAATAGGGGTTAATCATAAGTGGGAAACTTGTCCAAGTAAGGGCAGTACCCAAGCACCGGTCCACCCACATATCAAATTATCAAAGTACCAAACGTGAATCATATGAACGTGATGAAAACTAGCTTGACGATAATTCCCATGTGTCCTCGGGAGCGCTTTCCTTCATATCAGAGTTTGTCCAGGCTTGTCCTTTCCTACAAAAAGGATTGGGCCATCTTGCTGCACCTTATTTACTTTTACTACTTGCTACTCGTTACAAATTACCTTATCACAAAACTATATGTTACCGATAATTTCAGTGCTTGCAGAGAATACCTTACTGAAAACTGCTTATCATTTCCTTCTGCTCCTCGTTGGGTTCGACACTCTTACTCATCGAAAATGCTATGATAGATCCCCTACACTTGTGGGTCATCAAACATCGACCTATCGCACCTTAATCCTCGTGGGATATATCTTGTAGCGACCCAACCTCAGATGGTCAAGCCTCTGTGTATCTGTGCTATCCCTGGAACAGTATGATGGCACACACACTTCATCAATGTATATATCAAAGTGAAATCACATGTATAAATAACATAAAACCGATATATACCTCATAAGTCTCAGCGGAAACAATCAAACGGGTGTGGAGTCCGATCAATGACAACAACAAGTTGAGTGTAGATCGTAACCCTACAACATAACTCTTACTCGTCGTAGAAATTCCTGCAACATAAGACATTGTAGCCATGTAGGTCAGTACATTGAATGTACTGGCAAGTCACATCATGAGTATAATGAACCAATTTGTACATGTAATTTGGCTGGTGGAAAGCTCTAAGTTTAGTTTTGCATAAAGCTAGTTTTTCCTAGAATAAAAGATATTATTCTACTACTACAAAAAATAGCATAGGATGAGTTCGCAAACCCAACTCAATCCATTACCAAGTTTTCATCTAAACCCAACTGATTTAATTAAGGGTGATGAGATCTCCCAGCATTTCCACTACTAGATTCTCAAGTTATCCATAACCCAGGACACGGCTAATCGATTAGGTTGACACTCTGCATAGGTTGCGCACTTTTCCCCACAAGACTCGACCACCTCCATGATCAGAAGATCGAGACATAGTCTTTCAAAAGTGTTCCCCCTTAACCCACGGATAGGCCGGTACACCTACCATAATCTACATCTGCTAGCCTATCCCACAAGAGGTCACACTAACTACTCAACTAAGCCAGAGCCCATATTGGCTTGTGGCTACACACATAAGCTTCTAGACATGAAAATACATTGATCCCTTTGATCCTGAGCGGACGGACCACTAGTGGTTGACCACCATGGATTTCCCATGCATGCTCCCATTGTACCTGGCCACCATTCCAACCAATTTCCACCCAGGTAATTCATTTAAAAGTCTTGGTCCTGATTACTACTTTGTCACTCATGTCTCACCATGAACACTTCCCAATCCACGTCTACCTTAATGAGGCAAATATAAACTTACACGATGGTGACAAAGGTTGTATAGTTCAGGCCTACCTCAATGAACTACTACGTAAAAGCATAGCCATCCGGCATAAATTTCCTATCATGCAATCCTACCACAAAGGACTAAGTGCATATATAAAACATAGGTAATTGAAAGAATGGTCAAATGTGAACTTGCTTGGTAATAGTTGATGAAGATTATATCGCTCTCAGAAATTTACTTAATAGAACTATTCATCACTCTCCGATGAAAATCTATAAAGTCATACATTGCATTCACATAAGAAATCATTTCAAAGAACCAAATAACATGCAACATGAAAAGACTCTAAAAATACAAATGAAAACACAACACACTTAACTATCACAAAAAATATACTATGTGCAAAACAACATATGACATAGGGTTCAAAGATGTGATGCGAACTAAAGTGCATAAAAGGCATAATAACAAAACTATCATGGACAAATCCTAATTGTGTGAAAATATTCTGAGATTGGCCCAAGTCATAGGATTTGGCTACAGTGACAAAATGCAAAAATAATCAACTTAATTGGAGCTATGGTTTAGGAGATATGGCCAGTTGAAGTTTGAATTCAAACCTGAATTAATTTCAAATTTGAATCTGAAAAAAGTTTGCAAAGATGACATCACTAGATAGATCTAATCATGATGAAGAATTTTCCGCTTGCTTCATCTAATTTGGACTTACGGTTAAAAAATACAACCATTCGAAGTTTAGGGGCTAAACTGAAAATTCAGGGACTTGACTATGAAAGTTTTATACGCGACCAGGTCCTTGGACACATGGCGCGATGCTACTGGTGCATACCCGTTCGCTGCGGGACTTATATGATGAATGATCGAATCTTTAAGCAAAACGGCGGCTACGGCTAAACTAAAAGAAAACTGACGTCGTATTAAAATAAAACCGCATGGTCATTTAAACCCATGGTTAACTGATTCAAATAAAAACTAAAAGTACGGGGCTGCGGTCATCTCACAGTGGGCAACGGCGTCGGCCTGTGGCGGTCTTCGGCGACGCGGAGGTCTTGCGCGTCGAGGGGGTCATGGTGGAGGTGGCCGAGTCGGGCAGGGGCGGCGGCTCTGGTGCTCCGACGGGGCTCGGGGTCGTCGGGGCAGCGGCTCTGGTAAGACCTAGCACACGAAGAGATGTCAAAAAGAAGCGCATGGACACGTTCATATGATTGACAAAGAAAACGAGGCTCGGTTCGGCTTATGGGTGAGGGAATGCTCCGGTGAAGTTGGTTCGGCTGGCGAGATCAAAGAGATGACGGTGGCAGATGTGTGCGGCAAGGGGTTGAGCGAGTCAGCGGAGTGAACAGAGGGGGTTCAGGGGCCTTTATAGGCATAGTCAGGAGACGCGGCTGTCGCGGATAAGGTATATCCACACGAGCTTCGGCCGACGGGTACGGGCCGGCGCGCTCGTGAGTTCATCTTGCGCGGGAGGTGTGGGAGGTTGAGGGCGATGGTGCGGGCCCACCAGTTAGTGGCGATGGCGGGAGGCGGGCGAGCCGAGAGGCGGGGCGGTCGAACGACAGGAAGGCCTTCAGCGCGGGATCTGGGGCTTGGGCCAAATTCGGCCGGCCAGGCTTGTTGGCGCTACTGGGCCTGAGTGCGTGCACGCACGCGCGTGTGAGAGTCTGTGTGTTTTTCTACAGAGAACAATAGTGGCCCTAAATAAATTCAAATGAATTTCTAAAAATACCAAAAAAAATCCTAAAATCACTATTGATAATATATATCATAGTGAACATTAATACCTGCTCAAATAATTTTAAAAATATTTCTATAATGCAATAATTGCACTTTTTGCCAATTAAATAAATACTGAATAAACTCCAAATAATATTCTAATAATTTTCCCAACTCTTTTATATTTGAGGAAGTCAATTTATCCCCTCTCTTTATTTTATAGAAATGATCTTGAAACTCAAAATGAAAAAAAAGAAGTGATTCAGATAAATTTTCAAACTGGTCCTCATCATTCCCCACTCTATTTCATATATTTTTAAGAAGTCATATTATCTTCTCTCATGAAAATCCTTGAGTGGCATAAAGTTTCGGATTTGAAATATCCTCAAATGGAATTTAAATCTTCTCAACCCCCTTTTCATTTCTTTAAATGGAAGAAGTCATATTATCTTCACTCTAGGGTTTTGTGATGAAATGAATTTGAATTTAGGGAGATCAAAAATACAAGATGAAAGTTTTGGGAAAGTACTTTTATTCCCTCTCATTCAACTTTCAAAATGTTTCAGTTAGACGCAATCAATCACACAACAATCAAACAAACAACCATAATTGTTTATTTAATATAACATTCCAAAATTTAGAATTTTGGGATGTTACAAACTACCACCCTTAAAATGAATCTCATCCTCAAGATCCAGATAGGCTAGAAAGTAGGTTTGGTTGGGGGGGTCTTCTTGAAAATCTATTCATCAACAGAAGGTATGTGGTGCTACCACCCTTAGAAGCATGGTTATGGTTCCAACAAAACTCATGTACTCCGTCCTTTCGGTTGACGGTGTGTGTCCTCTCATATTCTCCGAGATAACTCCTTCACTAGTGCTCTTCTGGTATGGGCATAACCTTTTCCTCAAAATCTTGAGTCCTTGCATCAAAATAAGATCCTTCCGAGTATGGGTCTTCTTAGCTGTCAGGTCTGTCGCCAATGCTAAACAACTATCTGAAATCTCATGGTGGTCAACAATTTCTGGTTCCTCCTGCAGGAAATGGGTCTCGGTTGAATCTCACCGTATAACCTATGATTCGAAACGGGTGCATGTACATGATTTCCATCGTCCGACCATTCTAAGGTTTTTGGCTTATCATGTCAGCACTCTTCTAGGGTTTTAGGGCTCTCTGATTTTCTATCAACATATGATAGTTCATGATAGAAGTCTCTGGTATGGGGGCCAATCCATCCCGCACTTGAATCATTACCACATATGCAGATAGTGAATCACATATTCTAACACTTGGGCATCCTCACAAGCATTGCAGAACTTCTCTTGTCCACAAACTGGGTTTGGGTAAATCCATTGGTTCTGCAAGCCAAAAAAAACATGTACGTTTGTTCACAAATCTCGGGTTTACGTAAGCTCCTATGAAATGTCTGCTGACGAAAAATCATAGCTTCTTCCAGAATTCTTCCTACAACAAGGTTGTGCTTGCTCCTTTTTAAATCCTGGGCCCTGTGGGTTATGGGCCCACTTCAAACTTGTATATCTTTAACTCATCCTTGGAGTTACTATTGTTCCATATTCTGGCATTACATCTCCTTTAAATCCAATAGTACTTCAATCCTTCATACTCTTGGGGTAACCATCATAACTAAAACAAAACTCCAACTTATTTTGTCCAAACTCCACCCTTTGGAACAAAATTTTCCTTTCCTTGGAACTCTATGCAGACAAACAATTTTAGACATATAAATCTTTGCTAGCTGAGCACTGGTATAAGTACTCTTTATCGGGATGAAGTGAGCAACTTTAGTCAAACGATCAACAACTACCCAAATAGGATCATAACCTGACCGAGTCCTGGGTAGACTGATACGTCTTCCATGCTATTATATTATCTGTTTTGGATGATAATTGGCTTTATTTTACACTTTTATATTATTTTTGGCACTAACCTATTAACCAGAGGCCCAGCCCAAATTGCTGGTTTTTTTGCCAGTGTTTCGCAGAAAAGGAATATCAAACGGAGTCCAAACGGAATGAAACCTTCGGGAGCGTGATTTTTGGAGCAAACGTGATCCAGGGGACTTGGAGTGGACGTCAAGAAACAATCGAGGAGGCTACGAGGCAGGGGGCGCGCCCTCCACCCTCGTGGGCCCCTCGTTGCTCCACCGACCTACTTCTTCCTCCTATATATATATATATATATTCATATACCCCGCAAACATCCAGGAGCACCACAAAACCCTATTTCCACCGCCACAACCTTCTGTACCCAAGAGATCCCATCTTGGGGCCTTTTTCGGAGCTCCTCCTGAGGGGGCATTGATCACGGAGGGCCTCTACATCAACTCCATGGCCCCTCCGATGATGTGTGAGTAGTTTACCTTACACCTTCGGGTCCATAGTTATTAGCTAGATGGCTTCTTCTCTCTCTTTGGATCTCAATACAAAGTTCTCCTCGACTCTCTTGGAGATCTATTCGATGTAACTCTTTTTGCAGTGTGCTTGTAGAGATCCGATGAATTGTGGGTTTATGATCAAGATTATCTATGAACAATATTTGAATCTTCTCTGAATTTTTTTATGTATGATTGTTTATCTTTGCAAGTCTCTTCGAATTATCAGTTTGGTTTGGCCAACTAGATTGATCTTTCTTGCAATGGGAGAAGTGCTTAGCTTTGGGTTCAATCTTGCGGTGCTCGATCCCAGTGGCAGAAAGGGAAACGACATGTATTGTATTGTTGTCATCAAGGATAAAAAGATGGGGTTTATATCATATTGCATGAGTTTATCCCTCTACATCATGTCATCTTGCTTAAAGTGTTACTCTGTTCTTATGAACTTAATACTCTAGATGCATGCTGGATATCGGTCGATGTGTGGAGTAATAGTAGTAGATGCAGGCAGGAGTCGATCTACTTGTCATGGACATGATGCCTATATACATGATCATACCTAGATATTCTCATAATTATTTGCTTTTCTATCAATTGCTCGACAGTAATTTGTTCACCCACCGTAATACTTATGCTATCTTGAGAGAATCCACTAGTGAAACCTATGGCCCCCGGGTCTATTCTCCATCATATAAGTTCCCAATCTATTTTATTCTGCAATCTTTACTTTCAATCTATATCATAAAAATACCAAAAATACTTATCTTATTATCATTATTTCTATCAGATCTCACTCTTGCAAGTGGTCGTGAAGGGATTGACAACCCGTTTATCGCGTTGGTTGCGAGGTTCTTATTTGTTTGTGTAGGTACGAGGTGACTCGCGTGTGGTCTCCTATTGTATTGATACCTTGGTTCTCAAAAACCGAGGGAAATACTTACGCTGCTTTGCTACATCACCCTTTCCTCTTCAAGGGAAAACCAACGCATGCTCAAGAGGTAGCATAGACCTGTAATGAAATTCATACCAATCTCATCCCACTTCCAATCAGGTATAGGCAATGGTTGTAACAAACCTGTTGGTCTCCGATGTTCCGCTTTAACTCTCTAGCACACATCACATGTTGCAATATACCCAGCAATTTCCCTCTTCAGGCTAGGCCACCAAAATCTTTCCCTCAAATCCAAACACATCTTAGTATTAACTCGGTTAATAGAATAAGGTGAATCACGCGCCTCCTAAAGAAATAACTTCCTGATATCTGAATCTTGAGGTACACAAATACGCTTCTCAAACCATATGGTCCCATGTTCATCCTCATGGAAAGCTTTCGCCTTACCTTTAATTATATTCTCTCTTATCTCAGCAATCTCCTTATCATCCTTTTGAGCTTCTGTGATCCTGTCAAGCAAAGTAGGCTTTACCTCCAGTGTTGCCAAATATCCCTTAGGAACCATCTCCAACCTGAGATTCTTGAATTGTTCACATAACTCTGGTGGCTGATGTCTACTATGCAACTTTATTCTTGTAGACTCGTGTTGGGCCTCCAAGCGTAGAGTTTTGTAGGACAGTAGTAATTTTCCCTCAACTGGATGACATAAGGTTTATCAATCCGTGGGAGGTGTAGGATGAAGATGGTCTCTCTCAAGCAACCCTGCAACCAAATAGCAAAGAGTCTCTTGTGTCCCCAACACACCAAATACAATGGTAAATTGCATAGGTGCACTAGCTCGGCGAAGAGATGGTGATACAAGTGTAGTATGGATAGTAGATATTGATTTTTGTAATAGGAACAATAAAAAACAGCAAGGTAGCAATTGATAAAACGGAGCACAAACGGTATTGCAGTGCTTGAAAATGAGGCCTAGGGTTCGTACTTTCACTAGTGCAATCTCTCAACAATGCTAATATAATTGGATCATATAACCATCCCTCAACGTGCGATGAATAATCACTCCAAAGTTCCTATCTAGCGGAGAACATAAGAATAAATTTTTTGTAGCTATTCTTTCCAATCGATCTATACAAGAGTTCGTACTAAAATAACACCAAGTTATTTTTCCGATCGATCTATCAAGAGTTCGTACTAAAATAACACAAGTTATTCTTTCCGATCGATCTATCAAGAGTTCGTACTATAATAACACCAAAGCAAATTCCGATTCATAATACTCAATCCAACACAAAGAAGCTCAAAGAGTGCCCCAAGATTTCTACCAGAGAAATAAAAGATGAGAACGTGCATCAACCCCTATGCATAGATTACCCCAATGTCACCTCGGGAATCCGCGAGTTGAGTGCCAAAACACATATCAAGTTCATCAATATGATACCCCATTGTCACCATGGGTATTAATAGCAAGACATACATGAAGTGCTCTCAAATCCATAGAAGTATTCAATCCGATAAAACGAAATCTCAAAGGGAAAACTCAGTTCACAACAAGATAGAGAGGGGGAAACACCATATGATCCAACTATATTAACAAAGCCCGCGATACATCAAGATCGTGACATCTCAAGAACATGAGAGAGAGAGAGAGATTAAACACATAGCTACTGGTACAAACCCTCAGCCTCGAGGGTGGACTACTCCCTCCTCATCATGGAGATCATAGGGAGGATGAAGATGGCCTCCGGTGATGATCTCCCCCTCCGGCAGGGTGCCGGAATGGGCTGCCGATTGGTTTTTCGTGGCTACAGAGGCTTGCGGTGGTGGAACTTCCGATCTAGGGTTACCCCGAGGGTTTTTGGAATATTTGGGAATTTATCGTGTGAAGAGGCGGTGCGGGAGGCCACCGAGGTGGGAACAACCCACCAAGGCGTGCCTGGGCCCCCAGGCACGCCCAAGTGGGTTGTGCCCCCCTCGGCGCACCCCTCTGGTACTTCCTTGGCCCACTAGTGGTCTTCTGGTCCAAAAAAATCTCCAAAAAGTTTCGCTGCGTTTGGACTCAGTTTGGTATTGATTTTCTGCGATGTAAAAAACAAGGAAAAACAACAACTGTCACTAGGCACTGTCAATTGGTTATTCCCAAAAAATGATATAAAGTTGCTATAAAATGATTGTAAAACGTCTAAAAATGATAATATAACAACATGAATACTTCATAAATTATAGATACGTTGGAGACGTATCAGTGGCATATTATCAATATCAACTGCATTATCATGGCTCCTACGACTTAATGCATTAGCAACAACATTAGCCTTACCAGGATGATACTGCACATTCAAGTCATAATCATTAATAAGCTCCAACCATCTCCTCTGCCTGAGGTTCAAACCCTTCTGAGTAAAAATATACTTCAAGCTCTTATGATCAGTAAATATATCACAATCATTACCAATAAGATATGGCCTCCAAGTTTTCAGTGCATGCACAACTAAGGCTAACTCCAAATCATGTGTAGGATAATTATGTTCACGATTCTTAAGCTAACATGAAGCATATGCAACAACTTTACCTTACTACATCAAAACACTCCCAAGTCCTTGACGAGAAGCATCACAATATACCTAGAAGTCCTTATGTATATCCGGCAGAGTTAAGACCGGTGCTGTAACCAAACGCTGCTTCAACTCCTGAAAACTGGCTTCACATTCATCAGCCCAAACAAATTTCTTCTCTTTCTTCAACAATTCAGTCATAGGCTTTGCAATTTTGGAAAAGTTCTCAATAAACCTCCTATAATAACCTGCAAGGCCCAAAAAGTTGTGAATCTCTCCAACTGACGTGGGTGTCTCCCACTCTGTAACTGCAGCAACCTTAGATGGATCAACTGCAACTCCATTACCTGACACAACATGTCCATGGAATGCTACCTCATCCAGTCAAAACTCACACTTGTTGAACTTGGCATACAACTGATGTTCCCTCAATTTCTCCATTACTAAACGCAGATGCACCTCATGCTCTTGCTTATTCTTGGAGAACACCAATATATCATCAATAAAACAACCACAAATTAATCCAAGAACTCCATAAACACCTTGTTCATCATATTCATGAAGTATGCAGGGGCGTTAGTCAATCCAAATGACATAATAGTATATTCATTCAACCCACACCTCGTAGTAAAAACAGTCTTGGGAATATCTTGCTCATGAATCTTTAATTGATGATACCTAGAACGAAGATCAATCTTAGAAAACACAGTAGCTCCCTCCAACTGGTCAAATAGAGCATTTATCATAGGCAAAGGATACTTATTCTTAATGGTTACCTCATTCAGAGAACGATAATCAGCACACATCCTCAAGGGACCATCCTTCTTCTCCACAAACAAAACTGGAGCTCCCCAAGGTGACGAACTTGGGCGAATAAATCCTTGTGCCTGGAATTCCCTTATCTACTTTTTCAATTCCTCCAACTCTTGAGGAGGAATTCTATACGATTTTTTTTGCAATAGGTCCAGTGCCTGGTATTAAATCAATAAGAAATTCAATATCTCTATCTGTTGGCATACCTGGCAACTCCTCAGGAAACACATCTGGATAATCCCTCACGACTTGCACCTCTTCCAGGCTACTCCCTTAAGAGAGTTCACCTGTACCAGATCACGCTTATACTTACATACATATTTGATCCTCTTCCCTTCTGGTGCACTGCGAGTAATAGATCAACTAGCACAATGAATGTGACCTTCATATTTGATCATCCAGTCCATACCTAAAATAATATCCAGATCTTGTGACTTTAAAATAATCAAATCTGTAGGAAAAACATGCTTCCCAATAGACAAAGGCATATGAAAACAACCCAAACTTGCTGCCACCTCAGCCCCCGGAGAACTTGCTAGAATAGATGACTTAAGTACTACGGTAGGCAGCTTATGTTTATCCACAAATACCCGTGATATGAATGAATGTGATGCATCAGAATCAAAAGAACAAGTGGATGTATTGAATTGATCAAGAACTTACCAATCACTGCATCAGGTTCATTGTAGACCTCCTCCACATTAACATGGTTGACATGACCCTTTTGGAAGGGGTTTGGCTTGCTGACTCCTGAATTCCCATTACCGTTCTTGCTCTCTGGACAAGCATTGGAGTAGTGGCCCATCTGCCTACACTTGTAGCACTGAACCTTGCTAATCACCTTTGCACAGGCATACTCTGGTGGCCCTGGTTATTATTTCCTCCATTACCATTACCTCTACAATTGCCATTGTTACTCTTGTGCCCATTGTGATGATGGTGGCCATTATGGTTGTGGCCATTCCCTCCATGATGATTATGATGCCCATTACCCCCATGATGATTATGTCCATTACCTCCATTACCATGATATGAAGTGCGTGGCTTCTGTTGTGGTCCTGAATTATACCTGTTATTGTTGTTACTTCCTCTTGCGATTCTCTATGGCATGTTGCTTTCCCTCCAGCATAATAGCCTTATCAATCAGATCCTGGCAATTTCTAAAAGTGGCCACTGTCAACTAAAGGCTCAACTCATCATTTAGGCCCTCCAAGAATTTCTCCTACCTAGTTGCATTAGTGTTAGCATCATTAGGAGCATAACGTGCAAGATTATTAAATTCCTCCACATACGCATTAACTATGCGACCTCCCTGGTGCAAACTGCAAAAGTCCTTCCTTTTCAGACTCATAGCACCAGCAGACACATATGCAGCATGGAAAGTTGCCTGAAACTGCACCCAAGTGATAGTAGAAACGGGATAAGTGACCAAGTAATTGTCCCACCAAGCTGCGGCAGGACCCTCCAACAAATGTGAGGCAAACCTCACCCTCTTTGCATCTGTGCATCCAACCGTATACATGTTCTTATTGACTGCATGGAGCCAATCATCAGCCACAATAGGTTCAGGGGAACTGGAGAACCTCTGAGGATTCAACCTCAAGAACCTGGTAATTAAGCATATCCACAAGTGGCGGCGGCGGATTGTTGTTGTTATTCTTCTAGTTCTGAGCAAGCAACTGGATCAACTGGGCCTGTCCCTCAATAACCTGCTGTGTGTATGGTGGTACGTCATTGCCATTGTTGTCCCCTCCTACGGCAGTGCGTCTAGTGTCACGCCTCAGCGGCATCTAGTGGGCAAGCATAGACGAGTTATAGATATAATAGGGCCAAAAGCTATGTATATATAAATATATTCTACCCATATGCATAATATGATCAAGGCAACAAAACACAACAACGAATAACACCAACAAACAAACAACAGACAATATGATAATTATATATATATAGTGGAATAATTTTGACAAGATATAATTTAACAAACAAACTATCAACCAAGCAAACAATCTAGTATCTTCATACCACAAAAGTGGGCATAATCAGATACACTAACATGATAACATTGCTATATAAAACAAACATGACTGGTGGTCTCAACACTAGTTCCTACTTAACTGCTCAAGATGCTTGAGGGGGTTAACTAGTAAACAATAAGACGTATAGCTAGTTTATAAAATAATTTTCACTCCTATGGCTTTTCTAATCCATTTTATAGGGTTACGTCCAACAATCAACACACTGCTCTGATACCATCTGTAACGACCAAACCTCGAAGGGTTTGAGTCTCTATGCTTACCGTGCTAGTCCCTGGATCAAACTCGCTAGCACACACAATATAGATGAATACCAGAATAGCAAGTGCATCATTTATTACAATGTATGATCCAGAATGTATAAAATAAAACAATCTGCATAGCACTTGGCTAGCTTTATTCAATCAAACAGCTGAAAGTAGCAGAAAATAACAATGAGTCCCATAGCCCACTGGCGATGCTGAGTGTAGACTCGTGACCCTAACGGTACCTTACTCTTCGTCTGAATATCCTGCAACATGAGACGTTGCAGCCATATAGGTCAATACTTTGAATGTATTGGCAAGTTACATAGGAGTAATAATAAAGCAAACCTACATGTGTATGCATAATACAACAAAAGGAAGGCTTGGGGTTTATTTTGTAGAAAGCTGATTTTGTCCTAATAACTACCTAATAGTCAAATTTTTATTTAGTTCTTTTATTACTATATAGTTAAATGCACAAGGTTGAGTTGGCAAAATCAACTCCAACCTACCCTTTATTAAGTTGCCCACAAATATTATTAAGTGTCACATCTATCAAGATCATCCAACAACTGTAATGGCATAGTGGCTCAAATTAGTCCATAACTGGGGACACGGCTAATCATGATTAATACTTTACAGAGTTTTGCACACTTTACCCACTAGACTCAACCTGAAGATTGAGACAAAGTCTTTCAGAAGCAGTCACCTTCACCCACCGGCAGCCGGTACACCTACTCATATCTATGTCTGCTAGCTTACCTGGGTGAGATTCCACAACCTACTCAACTAAGCCAGAGCCCATTTAGCTAGTGGTTGCGCATGGAAGCTACTAGTATCTAAGTCTGTCTGATCTTTTTGAGCTTGGGCGGCCGTCCACTTACATTCAGAGGGTATAAACCATGATGTTCTTGAAACCACCCATCAATACCAATTCTGCCCAGAGGTGAATTAAGTCCTCAATTACTCCTCAATTTGATTATATTTAAAATCCTCACATAAACTCAATGTATACACGAATCAACCCCATCTACAAGCATAGCAAAACTATAACTACCATGATCTGCATTGACGGGAGATAGCTCAACAACATAGCACAATAATATAGTAATCCTAAACATGCATATATTCATAGTGCAATATAACTACATGCATAGAAAACAATAGGTAAAGGATGATCAACATGTAACTTGCCTTGTTTCTGGTTCAAAAAGTCACACTCCTAACAATAGCTCGCGTCGCACTCCGGACAATCTACACGTTTCACATGATCAACAAATCAATCACCCAAACTCAATTAAAGCCAAAATAAAACCAACGGCAAGAAAACCATTTTAAAATTCAACACAGTAGCATAAAAGCATGTACAAAACAACTGCAATGCACCATAAACACAATGCAAAAAGAAAACTCAGTTTCGTTAAACGGTTTGAAAGTTATGGCCTCCGGAAGGTTTGATTCAAATTCAAACGAATTCAAATTTGGAAAGTGCAAACATGTGAGATTTTGGTAATGTGATAAATTACTGGCTTTTTGTGAGTGCATAGGAAAAAGAATCACCTAATTTGGATATTCCGATTAGGAGTTATAGCTAATCAAACTTTTAGTTGAAAAGCTGAAATAAAACAAAACCAATAGAAAACTCCTGACTGGTTCCTGCGTGTACTGTAGCGGTCACCACGTGTCGTCACGTGATTGGCTGAAAAGCTCCTGTGCGCGCGTGCTCACCCGAAGACAGAGGAAAACGGCGGTGGCTCGGGCGGAGGCGGCGGCGCGTCTCCGGCAAAGGTGAGGGGGTGAGTGGGTGCGGCGGTGAGTGGCAGATGCGGTGGTGAGGTCAAACAGCGACGGGCGACCTCTATTGGCGACGGCAGGATCGCGAACGGCGGCGGTGCTCCAGCGAAGTCGGGCGTCGGTGGCGGCGTCGTTCTGGTGATCTGCAGGTCACCCCGATTGGTCAAACGAGTGCGGGTTCAAGTGGGGTTCCGAGGGGAACAAGTGGCGCGGCTGGGCGTGCTCTTACGGCGACTGAGCCAAGCGGAGAAGACGGCGGCGGCTGAAGCTCCTCGATGAGATCCGATTTGCCCCAAGGAGGCGTGTGGACGAGGGGAAGACGGGGAAGCAACCTCAGTAGGGTTTCCCTAGGGTAATTGCCCGATCTAGGAGTCCCAGGGGTGCACGGGGCGAACAGGGCGCTGGATCGATCCGGGCTCGGCCACGGTTGCGCGTGCGGTGCGTCGCTGGTTCGTCCGACTGGAGCTAGGAGATGAGCAGCGATGCCGGACCCGCTGTCAGCGGCTGAAGCGAGAGAGCGATGGGCTGGCGGCGCGGGGTACCGCTTCGGTCGAAGTGGGCTGCGGGCGACGGGGCTTGCTGGGCTGCGGGCGTTGGCTGGCTAGCTGGCTGGGCCGCGGGTTAGCTGGCTGGGCGGCTGTTGCTGTTTTTTATATAAAAAACCTTGTCTCAAAATAAAAAATAAAAAACCATTGCTATAGAAAAAACTAAACTAAAATAAAAACATACACCGGAATAAAATCTAGGAAAAACACCTAGACACACAGTAAAAATAACCCTACTAATATAAACTACAGGAACACTAGTTACTACTGTAATGCAATTTTTGAAAATAGTTTTATGCAATAGGCCACACAAACAACAACAAAACACTGAAATAAAATAATTTTGGAGATAGAGAAAAATACGAGAACATATCATATGAACTGGAAATAATATTCTGGACATTATGCACAAAATAGGGATGAAGTCATGTTATCTCCACTCCAATGAATTGCCTTTAGTTGCATAATGAAAAGAATATTTCAGAAAAAGCAATTAATGCAATAAAAATATGAGATGCATATGAATGATCTATTAACATCCTAATTTAGGAAAAAATGGGATGTTACATACTATTGTTCCATATTCTGACATTACATCTCCTTTAAATTCAATAGTACTTCAATCCTTCATACTCTTGGGGTAACTATCATAACTAAAACAAAACTCCAACTTATTTTGTCCAAACTCCACCCTTTGGAACAACATTTTCCTTTCCATCGGTCTAGTGTTCACACGGGGTATTACCATTAAAATAAAATGTATCGGTTCATCCATAATTCGTATTCTCTTCATATCAAATCCTTTATTGCAGGCTTAACCACTACTCAAAACTCGGATTCTAGAGGTACTTTATTACAAATGTTTCCATCCACATAGTTTGGTATGGTCAATCATTACTCCATCTTTATACATTTGCCCTTGTTGAAGATTCTTCAGTGCGACGGAGTTGTGCGATATGATCCTTGAAATCACCAATCTTCTGCTTCATCATGGTGGCCATGAGCTTCATCTCCATCATCTTTGCATTCACCTCCCTTAGGTATTCTTGAGTATGACGAAGTCTTGCTTCAAGTATTTCTCCATTCCGACGTATGGCTTCCATAGCACCTTCACGAACAGAGTCGAAGAATTTTGCTCGTGGTACTCGAGAAATGAAAAGGTATTGTCCCATAGTCTTTGGGCAAACTCCCTTCACACGGTGGAGGTGTACCTCCACATACTAAATTTTAACTCCATTTTCCATGAAAGGATAACCCTTGTAGACTGCATCTCCTTCAAGATGAATATGCTTCATCATGCCCTTTGGGATCTTTGGGTAATCATGATCACTAGTCAGGGTCATGATCGTTTCCGGGACCTTGAGAAAAGACTCGTGAAGGGTTGTCATATGCAAGTATAAGATAGAAGGGGTACTCAGGATAATGCATGTATTTCTTTGGGTGAAATGTGGTTGTTTTCCGGGAAAGGTTTGGGATCAGCTTGTCCATGGGTTCAAGGTTTAAGTCTGGGTGAGATAGTGAGAGAGGTACTCACAATCAACAAACAACTCATAACATTTCATATGAGATTCAAAACACATCAACTTTTATTGCCTCACGAACTATTACAATTTCCATTCCATAACTCAACTCGACATCCCCAATGAAACTAAAAGTGTGTTCCACATTTATTACATGCTTTATTCCAAATATCAAGATCTCAACTACTCAGCCCAAGCTTTCCTCGGGTTTGAACATTCTCTAGCAAAATGTCCTACTCCTTTCCAGCATAAACAAATGACGTCAGACAAATCCAGGGGCTTCCTGGTGGTTATCTTGGCTCCTTGGGTTCTTGGCTTCCTTTTTGGGCATTTTCTTGCCTAATGACCTGTATGTTTGCATTTGAAACATGTGATATGACTTCGGTCCTTCTTGTAGAAATTGGGTTGTTCAGGGGATACATTCTCTTTCTCTTCCTGGGCTTCTTTGTTTTGATCAATTCTTCCATCTCTTGTGGATCAAACTCCACCTCTTCTGTCGGGAAGTCTCCCAGATAATCTTGGATTTCCTTCATGCAATACTGTGAAAAATGTCCTTCCTCTCCATATGAATAGCAAGCATGGGAGTAAAATCTGGTTAGGCCTTCTCCATATGAGTCATAAACATCTTCCTTCATCACAGGTTCTTTTAAACTCTGCCTGGGGGCTTCTTTCATTGCTTCCTTCTGGTGCTTGGTAATTTCTTGCACCTTGGGATAAATATGACACTGGGCAGGGGTAGTGCATAGTTCCTTCACACAGGAAACAAGTAACCTACCTAGTTGGGCATCCTTCAGCTCGGTGATTTCCTTCACAATGAGGGCATCCATCCTTGTGTTCTTCCTAGGTGTGTCCTATTTTTCCACATACCTTGCAGGCACAAGGTTTATTCATCGGGTTATATCCGTGCTTCCGAATAAGACGGGATCCAAATAGAGTCTTCTTGAATTGCTCCCAAGTTTTTGCTCCATTACGTCCTTGTATGGCTTGATGCATTTTCCACCAGGTTGCGACACTTTCGTTGAAGTACCGAAGAGCATATTCAACCTCATACTTCCTTGCAACCAAATTTCTCCCGAAGTGATTCTCCATGTGTTGAATCCATTGTTCTGCCTCCAACTGAGTCATCGATCCGAAAAATATGAGTCCATCTTCATTCATCATCTATTGGGTCCAAGGGTTTTGGGATGCGATAAGAGAGGGAGAAAGATGCCCATACAAACAAACAACATAGTTTTGAAAATAAGTTTTATTTGTTGCTGTCGGAAAACACACACAAATAGTGATAACACATAAATCACCGCATCTAACGAAAGTATACAATAGGGGTTTGGTCTTCTAAAGGTCATATAAATCTTGGAATTCTTCAGTGTTTTCAAATTCTTTAAGTCTTCGACTGTTGTAGCTTTAATTCTTCTAGTGCATGGTGAAGTCCTCTTTACTCTAAAGTGGCCCTCAGTTGTCCGGTATCTTGTCCTTCTCGGAGTGGTCTCATCATTTGATCTTCCGTGTGGTCAAAGGGGAAAGGGTATTGCCTAACTAAAAAGGGAATATTTGATAAAGCTCAAAAAAGAAGAGAGGTAAAGGATCTTTTTGAAAATAAAATTTTAGAGAGATCCTTTCCCGAGGGCTTTCTAGTTTCTAGGGTCATGTTCTACAGCCAACATGTGCTTTGATACCATCTTGTAGCGACCCGGCCTGAAACGGTCAAGCCTCTGTGTATCTGTGCCATCCCTGGATCAGTGTGCTGGCACACACAGTACATCAATGTATATATCAAAGTGCACTCACATGTATAAATAATGTAAATCTGATATATATACATCATAAGTCTCAGCAGAAACAATCAAACGGGTGTGGAGTCCCATCAACGCCAACGACAAGTTCAGTGTAGGCCGTAATCCTACAACATAACTCTTTCTCGTCGTAGAAATTCCTGCAACATAAGACGTTGCAGCCGTGTAGGTCAGTACATTGAATGTACTGGCAAGTCACATCATGAGTATAATGAACCTATTTGCACAAGCAATTTGGCTGGTGGAAAGCTCTAAGTTTAGTTTTGCATAAAGCTAGTTTTTTTCCTAGAATAAAAGATATTATTCTACTACTGCAAAAAATAGCATAGGATGAGTTGGAAAACCCAACTCAATCTATTCCCAAGTTTTCATTTTAACCCAACTGATATAATTAAGGGTGATGAGATTGAGGGAGTCCTAGATTATGGGGTCCTCGGGTGCCCGGTCTGTGTGATATGGGCCGGACTAATGGGCCGTGAAGATATAAGGCAGAAGGCCTTCCCCCGTGTCCGGATGGGACTCTCCTTTGCGTGGATAGCAAGTTTGGCGTCCGGATGTATAGCTTCCTTTCTCTGTAAGCCGACTTTGTACAACCCTAGTCCCCTCCAGTGTCTATATAAACCGGATGGTTTAGTTCGTAGAGGCAATGAGAATTCATATAGGCTAGACAGTTAGGGTTTAGCCTTCACGATCTCGAGGTAGATCAGCTCTTGTAATCCCTATACCCATGAAAGTCAATCAAGCAGGAAGTAGGGTTTTACCTCCATCGAGAGGGACCGAACTTGGGTAAACATCGTGTCCCCTTTTTCTCCTGTTACACTACAAAAAAAAATACACATTGTGACATTTTGGGCCGAACGGAATTTTTTTCTATCATACTTATGACACTTCTATGACGATAATTGTGACAAAACCCGGTATCATCATAGATGTGGTGGGGTCCTACTTCTATGACAAAAAATCATGACAGAAAATGGGCTTTTCGTCCTGGGCGGGCCGGAGACGCAGCTGCATGACATTCTTTGGGCCGTCCATGACGGAAAAAACCGTGGTAGAAGCCAGGGCGCGGAAAATATCGGGGAGTCCCCGGTTACGGTGGGTGGTTGGGGGTCGAGCGATGCGTGTTTCTCTCGTACGTACGCGCGTGTGTGCGAGGCTGTCACACCCTAGCTAGTTCGTGCATTAGAGTGATGGCATCATGTTTAAATTTCCCAGAAATATGAAATGGGGATAACAGAACCCCAGCACCCCCCTTAAACCAACTAGGGTTTACTAAAATTGGTTTCAATGAACCCAAAATGCCCTTCACAAAATGTTCCTCATTTCTGGATTGGGCTTAAACCCCTGGCAAAAATGGTGCACTCTTTTCTAGGACATTCTGGATCTTTGAATTAAATCATAAGTATTTTAATTTGGGCATTTAAATGCTATAAAATATTTCAAATGCTCAAATAATTCTGGAAAAAAGTGTGGGCTGTTGGAAATAATCTAAACAGAGCCTATGATTATTTTCAGGATTTTTGTAAGTGCCTAAGTATTTTTAATACAGCCACAAACTTACAGAAAAATAGAAAAACAGAAATAAAAGAGGAGCAGGAAACTTACCTGGCCGCAGCCCACCTGGCCGGCCCAGCACTGTGCTGGCCCGTGCCAGCCAGCTGCTTCTCCCTCGCCAGGCAGGCACAGAGGTGACGCCGGCGAGCACGAGCTCGCCACGGCGTCAGCTGCTTGTCGCCCGCGAGGCCAGGACACCTGGGCAAGATCCACTCGCTGCCCTGACCCCGTGGACATCTCATTCGCCCCTGCCTCTCTCCCTCACTCCCCCGAAGCCATGGCCGACGCAGCCGCCGCCGTCTTGCCGCCGTAGCCGCAGCCCCCATCGTCCCCGTGCCACCCCACCGTGCCCACGAGCTCTGCAACATCTCCCTCGACCTCCTCGACGAGCCACGAGGCCTCGGACGCGCTGCAACGCCACCACCGCTGTCGTTCCTCTCGTCGGTCACCGGAGATCGTCGCTGACGATTCGCCGCGTCCCAAGCTTCCCCGAGCCCGCTTCGACGCCCGCTGCACTCACCGTGAGCTTCTCTCTCTTCTCCCCCTAGCCACAGCGCTCGAGCTGCCCTCTAACCCCGTTGGCCATCACGGCCGAGAGCTCGGCTCCGCCGGCCATGTCGCCGCCGTGGCCACAGGCGCGTAAGCTCGATTCCGAGCGCGTCACCACACTCACCACGTTCCCAGGAGCCTAACGTACCACTCCCCGCGCCTCGCCGTGCCCCGTAGCTTCGGATTCATCCTCGCCCGAACTCCGGCGACCGCCAAGGTCGCCGCCGGCGTCGTTCCCGGCCACCCTAGGCTCCACTTCCACCACCAAACGCTGCGGCTTGCTCCCAGCTACGCGTAGGACCAAACCACAGTCGATTTGGTCGACTGTGGGCAAAACCTGAGCCCCTCCGCCGCATATGTCGAACCTGTTAATTAGGTTATGACAGGTGGACCAAACCGCAGTTGACCACATTTGACCCGTGTGGGCCCAAGTTGACTTCCCCCTTGAGCCTATGACAGGTGGGGCCGACCTGTTAATTAGGTTAGGATTAGTGCTAACTAATTTTAGTTAGTTTAAGTCACTGACATGCGGGCCCAGGCCCCACTGACAGTTAGTTAGTATTAACTAAACTCTGTTAGTTAGCTGAGACATTGACAGACCGGGCCCACCAGTCAGGTTTGAGCTGGGCTGGCGCCTTTGACTCGTTGACGTCACAGTGACGCAGTGCTGACGCAATTATTCATTTTCTGGATTTATTTTTATATAGGAAATTCCAGAAAATATCCTAAACTTCTAAAAATCATAGAAAATCAACCATAGCTCCAAATCAAACAAATTATATATGAAAAATGATCAGAAAAATTCAATCTATCCATCTGTAATGGTTTCATGCATGACAAAACACTTTAACCTTGCTGTTTAGGTGAAACAAGCTAATACACTTATTATGCATAAGAGCTTAAGCTTTCATTTGAATCTTTGATTCAAATAGAACCATTTCAACTTGTTTCACATTGCATTAGGCAGGACACATCATTTTGCCATGTCATAGCATGCATCATATTGTTGCATATTGCCATGTGTTGATTATACTCTGTGGTGTTTTCGTGGTAGGTTCTGCCTTCGAGGATATCTCCGAGTATCCAATTAAAGGGTAGTACCCTACTACCACTCCATCAGGCAAGCAGCCCCATTGATCATATCGATACAATCCCATGTCCTCGCCTCTGCTCTCATTTACTGCATTAAGACAACAACGTTTCAAACTGCTGTGTGGTACGGTAGTTGAACCCTTATCCTCTGCATGACCTGTCATTGCCATAGTAACAAGATGAAACCCACTAGCATGTGTAGGAGTTGATTGATCCATGTATGTGTTTCCTGCCTTGCTATGCCTGCTATGCTTAGAGTTGTGTCAGGTCTGGTTCATCTGGGTGATGTGCTAGAGTGAAATGATTATGTCGGTAATGTGAGGGATGTGTTGAACATGATTTGATAAAGGTATCGATGAGAGGCCATGTAGGAGTACATGGTGGGTTGTCTCATTGAGGCCGTCCATAAGAACTGAGATCTTTATGCGTGATTTAAGATTCAGCTACTACCACACATTGGGCCCTGAAATATGACCCCGCTCGACTTACTGACCCCTCTCGTCCTCTGTCCAGGAGTTGCAACTAGTTTCTGGTGTTTGTAGGTTATGTGTTGGCGGCCGTGCGTAGCTCCGACCCTAGGGGTGGGCTATGACGCGGTAGATACACTGAGGCCGGGTATGCCGGGCGCCCATTTGGCGTCTCGGGACCCTGTACACATCGTTTGGGGCCGTTGAGGACACCCCGCCCGGATTTCCTTGCGGATGGAACCTGAATAGGCGATAAACCTGGACTAAGACTTGTGCGGTTAGTCAGGTCGTGGTCTACACCCACGTCGTCTTTCGCTTGAAGTCTGCCGAGCACATGTCATGTGCAGACGCTAAGTGGTGGAAACATGTGTGACGAAGTACACCCCTGCAGGGTATAAAACTATTCGAATAGCCGCGTCCGCGGTAAAGGACTACTTGGTTGCCTATATAGTTCATAGACAAGTTAATGGTTACTACTAAAAGACTCCAGATAAGTGTGAGTACCGAGGATGGCCCTCTTAGGATGACAAGGGAGGATCCCCGGTGGAGTATTGTGTTGGTGATTAGTGGACTCGTGTGTGAAAACTATTTTACTAGTGGTGTCTCGTAGGATAGCTTAGCCAAGAGTCAAAGCTGGCTTCCTGCAATAACTCCACCACCTTCTTGAGAATGAGCATGTATAGTAGGTTCTGATGTAAGACTTGCCGAGTACCTTTGTACTCATGTTTGCTTAAATACTGTTTTCAGACGATAACACCGCCCCTCCGATGGGTTTTATGTAGATCTCGATGTCGATGAGTGACTTGCCACCCAGGTGGTGATCCTGGCCATGGAGGGCCCTATGTATATAGACAGGCTTCGAGAAGCCTTCTTTCTTTCTAGTGTCTGTACTCAGACTATTTGCTTCCGCATGTGCTTGTATGCTTGTATGACTTGAGTGTCGGGTCATGTGACCCCTACCTATATGAACATGTTATGTATGGCTCTCTGGAGCCTTTAAATAAAGTACTTGAGTTGTAGAGTTTTGTTGTGATGCCATGTTGTATTTGCACATATCGAGCATATTGTGTGTATGATTGAAATGCTTGGTATGTGTGGGATCCGATAATCTAGTTGTTTATCCTTGGCAGCCTATCTTATGGGGAAATGTAGTCTAGTGCTCCTCGAGCCATAGTAGTCCGCTACAGCCCGGTTCACTGGAGTCCTGCTAGCCCAGCACTACTGCTCAGGACACTTGACTGGCCGGCATGTGTTTCACTTTGTTCCTATGTCTGTCCCCTCGGGGAAATGTCACGCGGTGACTTTCGGAGTCCTGCCTAGCCTGCTACAGCCCGGGTTCCCCGGAGTCCTGTTAGCCCAGTGCTACAGCCCGGATTCACTCGCTGATGACCGACATGCTCGATGTGATTCATGTATGCCTGTATCCATAGGTCTGTGCCGCTTTGGGTTCACGACTAGCCATGTCGGCCCGGGTTCTCTGTCATATGGATGCTAGCGACACTATCATATACGTGAGCCAAAAGGCGCAAACGGTCCCGGGCCATGGTAAGGCGACACCCGTGGGGATACCGTGCGTGAGGCCGCAATGTGATATGAGGTGTTACCGGCTAGATCGACGTGACTTGGAATCGGGGTCCTGACAGCGTTGGCATCAGAGCCGGACTGCCTGTAGGTTCGTTGAGCCAAACTGGTCGATGTCGAGTCTAGAAATGCTTTAGTTATATGTAGGGGAATTGATTGTGGGAGGGAACGTAAGGCTCTTTTTACTCCTTTACCTTAGGCCCTCTGATCTGAGTCATTCTCTTCTCATTCAACGTGGGTTAAGGATTAGGCTCTCTTCTTCTATCAGGTTCACGTGTTACTAATCCATAGTAGCTTATAGGATTGTTGTTACAAGCCTCAGTACAGTTTCTACTACTTTTAGTATGTTGTCAGTTGAATCAGAACCTTGATATGATGTTGTTGAGTTGTATTGCAAACTGTTGTGGATGTCTCAAATCTTTTTCTGAGCATTTACAGCCGTTATGCTATCCGATTTCCCCTAGAAAATTCTAATGCCTTTGCATTATTCTGTGCTTTCAGATGGCCACCCGTTCGCAGAACCAAGTGGTTCGTCTGACCCGGTGCCTCGGTGTGCCCGGCCACACGGCCATGTTGGTTCGAGTGATGGTCAAGTCAGGCTATCGGTGGTATCCGGAATATACCGTCGAGGAGCAGTTCAGAGACTTCAACCAGAGCCAGTACCTCTGTACCGTCAGGATATATCCCTCTTATCCTGGAGGCACTGAGCCCCTTCACTGTTCCTATGGACTTGGGGTCACTATTGAGATGTCGGTGCAGGATGCAGCCTATTCAATGATGACTATCATTCGAGCCAAGACTGCCTTGCTACAGAACACCGACTTCCGTTACATGCCAGCCTCACTTCCTGGAGCACAGGGGTACTATCAGGCCTTGTATTATGACTCTACACATGAGGAGTCACTACTCCGCACCACTGCCGAGATGCTCGAGGATAAGGACCGCGAAAATCGGGCCTTGCGTATGGAGCTTTTCCACACTCATTCTGATCATTGGGCCACTTTGACTCGGTTTGCACCTGGGGTGCAGGCAGGATACATGGACACGAGGGACCTGTACCCTGTATGGTCTGGATTGCCAGATTGTATGGAGTGGCGCGATGTAGGAGGCATCACCCCTCCTCGTGGTCCCCGTCTGCCACCACCTGTGGGACCGAGGCCACATCCGAGTCCCTATGGTCCGCAGGCTCCGTAGGACCGTCTGTTCCCAGATGATCATGTTCCACTTCCAGGCTTTGGTGGCGACTTCTATGAGGATTACTACGGAGCCGTCTGAGCTAGTAGTAGTTTCACTAGTATTGTAATAGTTGTATTCTCCACAGTCCTGCGTGACCCGTGGGATACGACTTGGTGTGAATCACGCTCCAGAGGTGTAGAAAAATAATGTATAGGAGCTTGGAATGCCTCCGATGAGATGTAATGTCTTTCACCGTAGTTGTACTCTAGCCTGGGCTTGTACTAAACTATGTACGGTGTGTATGACCAATGGTATATATATGGCAGTTTCTATATTACCATGTCGTGCAATGAACATCTTAGCATTCCATGTTATCCATTACATTCTGCACTTCCTTGCTAAGTTTGTGCCATCCTTATCTAAACCGTTGTCTTGTTTTCTCCTAGGATGGTCAATACCCGCAACAACCCTGCTGCCCCGGAGCAGGGGGAAGCCAGCGCAGCTAGGGGTGAAAATCTGCCTCACCCGCCTTCTCTGGCCGAAGTGATGCTGGAGGCGGAAAGAAACAAGCGTGAGACTAACCGCTTGCTGGAGCGGATTGAGCAGAACATTGCACGCCATCAGCGAAATGACTTGGTGTCAATCAATGACTTCATCAACTTGTACCCACCAAAGTTCAATCATTCCGTCGAGTCCCTCGACGTGGATGACTGGCTCCGCAGCATCACACACAAGCTACGTTCTGCTAACATAGCCGAAGCTCATAAGGTTACCTATGCTGCCTATCACCTCGAAGGCCCTGCTAGCCTTTGGTGGGAAAACTTTGAAGCTATGCGCCCGGTCGGCCAAATCACTACTTGGGCTGAATTCAGTGAGGCTTTCCATCAGCATCACATCCCGGAAGGTCTCATAGATCGCAAGAGGGAAGAGTTCTGCAATTTCACCCAAGGAAGACTGACTGTGGATGCATATAGTCGTGAATTTGGGAATCTGGCACGATATGCTCCTGAAGAGGTATCCACCGACGCTAAGAAGCAGGCAGGGTTCCGCAAGGGACTTAGCCCTGAGCTTCGCCGTGATCTTCGTCTGCACGAGTGCACCTCCTTTCAGAAGTTGGTCAATAAAGCCATCAGTGCTGAGACAGGCCAGTCTAACTATGACGCTTCACGCAAGCACTCTCGTGATTTTGGCTCTTCATCCGGCTCTGGATCTTAGAAGCGCCGGGTGTGGATTCCAAGCACGGCACTGCCACCCAGGTTCATTCCGAGGCCATCCTTTGAGGCGCCTCGTCCCAGCCAGTAGTTTGCACTGCCCAAGCCCTATGGTGTCCCCGCTGCTAATGCTGCTCCACGCCCCAATGTTGTGACACGTTTCAAGTGTGGAGAGCCGGGTCACTATAGTCGAGAGTGTCCCCAGAACAACAACCCCAATCAGTCTGGAAAGTCCGTTGGCCGTGGTAAGCCAGCGGGAAAGACATTCTACGCCAAGCCGGCCACCACTGCACGTGGCCATGTCAACTATGTCTCAGCCGAGGAGGCTCATGAGGATCCTAACATCGTCCTTGGTACGCTCCTTGTTAATTGCCATCCGGCATCTATTCTTTTCGATACTGGAGCATCTCATTCATTCATATCTGAGAGCTATGCTCGATTGCATAACATAACATTCTGTGACATGCCCACTCCCATGGAAATTCAAACCCCTGGCTCTAGATGGCAAACTTCTAGAGTAAGCCATGGGAATGAAATTCTTGTCGATAGACTTGTCTTCCTTGCATCCTTAATAGCTCTCAAGTCCTCGGACATAAACATCATCTTGGGTATGGACTGGATGTCAGCTCATTATGCTAAGATTGATTGTGCCACTAGAACCGTTCAACTTACTCAACCATCGGGCCAGACAGTCAATGTCTTAACTCGAGTGGCCAAGCGCCAGCTTTACTCCCTAAATGCCAACCCCCTTCCAAACCTTGAGGATATTCCGGTAGTCCGAGATTTTCTGGATGTCTTTCCAGAAGAACTGCCAGGTGTTCCACCTGACAGGGATGTCAAGTTCATGATAGACCTTGTTCCAGGAACCGTTCCAATTTCTAGAAGACCCTATAAGATGGCACCCATAGAACTAGCCGAGCTTAAGAACCAACTCGATGAGTCCTTGAAAAAGGGCTTCATCCATCCTAGTTCCTCTCCTTGGGCTTGCCCCGTCCTCTTTGTCAAGAAGAAGGATGGAACGGATCGGATGGTTGTAGATTACCGACCTGTCAACTTGGTCACTATCAAGAACAAGTATCCGCTTCCCAGAATCAACGATCTGTATGATCAGCTCGCTATATCCTCGGTCTTTTCCAAGATGGATTTGAGGTTGGGCTACCATCAAATCAAAATCAGAAACGGGGACATTCCCAAAACAACCTTTGTTACTCGTTATGGCCAATACGAGTACACCGTCATGTCCTTCGGTTTAACCAATGCCCCAGCCACCTTCTCTCGGTTAATGAACTCGGTCTTCATAGAGTATTTGGATAAATTCGTCATAGTATACCTCGATGATATACTCATCTACTCCAAGAATGAAGAGGAACATGCAGAACATCTAAGGCTGGTATTGACGAAACTTCGAGAGCATCGCCTTTATGCCAAATTCTCCAAGTGTGAATTTTGGTTGCCAGAAGTGACCTATCTAGGCCATGTAATCTCTGGTAAGGGTATTGCTGTCAATCCCGAGCGAGTTCAAGCCGTCCTTGATTGGATTCCACCTGAGACGGTCAAGCAAGTTCGGAGCTTCCTTGGCTTAGCGAGCTATTGCCGCCTCTTCGTCGAGAATTTCTCCAAGGTTGCTAAACCTCTAACTGAACTCCTCAAGAAAGATAAAAAGTTTGAGTGGACCCCACAGTGCGAGTTCAGCTTTCAGGAACTGAAAAGACGCCTGGCATCTGCTCCCGTATTGGTACCACCAGATTTCTCCAAGGACTTTATTATCTATTGCGACGCCTCGCGACAAGGACTAGGTTGCATATTCATTCAAGATCATCAGGTAATTGCCTATGCCTCACGGCAATTACACCCACATGAGGAAAACTATCCCACACATGATCTAGAGCTTGCAGCTGTAGTCCATGCACTCAAAACATGGCAACATTACCTTCTCGCTAATCGCTGCGAGATCTTCACCGATCACCAAAGTTTGAAATATATCTTCACCCAACCGGATTTGAATCTCAGGCAACAACGTTGGGTCGAGTTGATCTCGGATTACGACTTTGGAATAACTTACACCCTGGGAAAGGCCAATGTCATGGCTGATGCGCTAAGTCGTAAATCCTATTGTAACAACCTGATGTTACAACAAAGTCAACCACTTCTCCATGAGGAATTTCGTAAGCTTAATCTTCACATTGTTCCTCGAGGATTCCTATCCACCCTGGTGGCGAAGCCTAACCTTACGGATCAAATCATAGCTGCCCAGAAGCGTGATAAGGGCATATCTCGGATCAAGGGAAACATCGCTAGCAGAGTTGCTAAATGTTTTTCCATGGATGAGCGAGGTGTTGTCTTCTTCGAGAACCGCTTGGTGGTTCCCAAGAAACAATATTTATGCCAGTTGATTCTTAAGGAAGCTCATGAATCCCCTCTCACCATTCATCCCGGTAGTACTAAAATGTATCAAGACCTACGCCAGAGGTTTTGGTGGACTAGGATGAAGAGAGAAATTGCTCAATACATTGCTAGTTGCGACGTCTATCGTCGTGTTAAAGCAGAGCATCAACGGCCTGCTGGCACCCTTCAACCTTTGGCTATTCCTGAATGGAAATGGGATAAAATCAGTATGGATTTCATTACTGGGTTTCCCAGGACCAAGAGAGGGAATAATGCTATCTTCGTCGTGATCGACCATCTTTCCAAAGTAGCCCATTTCCTACCTGTTCGTGAGAGTATCACCGCTATCCAGCTAGCTGACCTATACATCTTCCGAATAGTGTCTCTTCATGGTGTCCCATTGGAAATTAACTCAGACCATGGTAGTCTCTTCACTTCTCGATTTTGGGAAAGTTTCCAAAATGCTATGGGGACTCGTCTCTCTTTTAGCGCCGCCTTCCACCCTTAATCAAGTGGTCAAGCAGAGCGAGTAAACCAAATTCTGGAAGATATGCTCCGAGCTTCTGTCATCTCATTCGGAATGGGTTGGGAGAAGTGCCTTCCATTCGCGGAGTTTTCTTATAACAATAGTTATCAAGCTAGCTTGGGCAAAGCTCCTTTCGAAGTTCTCTATGGACGAAAATGTCAAACGCCTCTTAACTGGTCAGAAACCGGGGAAAGACAACTCTTTGGCCCGAATATGATTCAAGAAGCAGAAGAGCAGGTTCGCGTTATTCGTGAGAAATTGAAAACAGCCCAATCTCGTCAAAAGAGCCAATATGATCATAAACATAAGCTCATGACTTATGAAGTCGGCGAGAAGGCTTACCTTCGGGTTACTCCGTTAAAGGGAACCCATCATTTCGGTATCAAAGGCAAATTGGCTCCTCGTTACATTGGACCCTTTCGCATTCTTGCGAAACGAGGAGAAGTTTCCTACCAATTGGAACTACCTCCGCATCTTTCCAGAGTTCATGATGTCTTCCACGTTTCTCAACTCAGGTGTTGCTTCGCGGATCGTATCCATGGAGTGGACCACGAAACGATTGATCTACAAGATAACCTCTCATATCGGGAATATCCCGTTCGTATCCCTGATCAAGCCGAGTGTACCACTCGACGCCATAACATCAAGTTTCTCAAGGTTTAATGGTCACACCATTCCGAGAAAGAAGCCACTTGGGAAAGGGAGGATCGTCTTCGACTCGAGTACCCCACCTTCTTCCCAACAGATCCTAAATCTCGGGACGAGATTCTTTTGAGTGGGGGTGAGTTGTCACACCCTAGCTAGTTCGTGCATTAGAGTGATGGCATCATGTTTAAATTTCCCAGAAATATGAAATGGGGATAACAGAACCCCCAGCACCCCCCTTAAACCAACTAGGGTTTACTAAAATTGGTTTCAATGAACCCAAAATGCCCTTCACAAAATGTTCATCATTTCTGGATTGGGCTTAAACCCATGGCAAAAATGCTGCACTCTTTTCTAGGACATTCTGGGTTCTTTGAATTAAATCATAAGTATTTGAATTTGGGCATTTAAATGCTAAAAAATATTTCAAATGCTCAAATAATTCTGGAAAATAAGTGTGGGCTGTTGGAAATAATCTAAACAGAGCCTATGATTATTTTCAGGATTTTTGTAAGTGCCTAAGTATTTTTAATAAAGCCACAAACTTACAGAAAAATAGAAAAACATAAATAAAAGAGCAGGAAACTTACCTGGCCACAGCCCACCTGGCAGCCCACCTGGCCGGCCTAGCACTGTGCTGGCCCGTGCCAGCCAGCTGCTTCTCCCTCGCCAGGCAGGCACAGAGGTGACGCCGGCGAGCACGAGCTCGCCACGGCGTCAGCTACTTGCCGCCCGCGAGGCCAGGACACCTGGGCGAGCTCCACGTCGCCGCCCCAACCCCGTGGACATCTCATTCGCCCCCTGCCTCTCTCCCTCGCTCCCCCGAAGCCATGGCCGACGCAGCCGCCGCCGTCTTGCCGCTGTAGCCGCAGCCACCGTCGTCCCCGTGTCACCCCACCGTGCCCACGAGCTCCGCAACATCTCCCTCGACCTCCTCGATGAGCCACGAGGCCTCGGACGCGCTGCAACGCCGCCACCGCTGCCGTTCCCCTCGTCAGTCAACGGAGATCGTTGCCGACGATTCGCCGCCTCCCAAGCTTCCCCGAGCCCGCTTCGACGCCTGCTGCACTAGCCGCGAGCTTCTCTCTCTTCTCCCCCTAGCCATGTCGCTCAAGCTGCCCTATAACCCCATTGGCCTTCACGGCCGAGAGCTCGGCTCCGCCGGCCATGTTGCCGCCATGGCTATAAGCGCATAAGCTCAATTCCGAGGGCGTCACCACACTCACCACGTTCCCAGGAGCCTAACACACCACTCCCCGCGCCTCGCCGTGCCCCGTAGCTTCGGATTCATGCTCGCCCGAACTCCGGCGACCGCGAAGGTCGTCGCCGGCGTTGTTCCCGGCCTCCCCGAGCTCCACTTCCACCACCAAACGCTGCGGCTTGCTCCCAGCTACGTGTAGGACCAAATCGCAGTCGATTTGGTCGACTGTGGGCAAAACCCGAGCCCCTCCGCCGCATCTATCGTCGCCAGTGTCAAGCCACCGGCGAGTTGACCACGTCTGACCCATGTGGGCCCAAGTTGACTTCCCCCCTGAGCTTATGACAGGTGGGGCCGACCTGTTAATTAGGTTAGGATTAGTGCTAACTAATTTTAGTTAGTTTAAGTCACTAACATGCGGGCCCAGGCCCCACTGACAGTTAGTTAGTATTAACTAAACTCTGTTAGTTAGCTGAGACACTGACAGACCGGGCCCACCAGTCAGGTTTGACCTGGGCTAGCGCCTTTGACTCGCTGACGTCACAATGACGCAGTGCTGATGCAATTATTCATTTTCTGGATTTATTTTTATATAGGAAATTCCAGAAAATAGCCTAAACTTCGAAAAATCATAGAAAATCAACCATAGCTCCAAATCAAACAAATTATATATGAAAAATGATCAGAAAAATTCAATATATCCACCTGTAATGGTTTCATGCATGAAAAAACACTTTAACCTTGCTGTTTAGGTGAAACAAGCTAATACACTTATTATGCATAAGAGCTTAAGCTTTCATTTGAATCTTTGATTCAAATGGAACCATTTCAACTTGTTTCACATTGCATTAGGCAGGACACATCATTTTGCCATGTCATAGCATGCATCATATTGTTGCATATTGCCATGTGTTGATTATACTCTGTGGTGTGTTTCGTGGTAGGTTCTGCCTCCGAGGATATCTTCGAGTATCCAACTAAAGGGCAATACCCTACTACCACTCCATCAGGCAAGCAGCCCCATTGATCATATCAATACAATCCCATGTCCTCACCTCTGCTCTCATTTACTGCATTAAGACAACAACGTTTCAAACTGCTGTGTGCTATGGTAGTTGAACCCTTATCCTCTCCATGACCTGTCATTGCCATAGTAACTAGATGAAACCCACTAGCATGTGTAGGAGTTGATTGAGCCATGTATGTGTTTCCTACCTTGCTATTCCTGCTATGCTTAGAGTTCTGTCAGGTCTGGTTCATCTGGGTGATGTGCTAGAGTGAAATGATTATGTCGGTAATGCGAGGGATGTGTTGAACATGATTTGGTAAAGGTATCGATGAGAGGCCATGTAGGAGTACATGGTGGGTTGTTTCATTGAGGCCGTCCATAAGAACTGAGATCTGTATGCGTGATTTAAGATTCAGCTACTACCACACATTGGGCCCTGAAATATGACCCCGCTCGACTTGCTGACCCCTCTCGTCCTCTGTCCAGGAGTTGCAACTAGTTTCTGGTGTTTGTAGGTTATGTGTTGGCGGCCGTGCGTAGCTCCGACCCTAGGGGTGGGCTATGACGCGGTAGATACACTGTGGCCGGGTATGCCGGGCGCCCGTTTGGCGTCTCGGGACCCTATACACATCGTTTGGGGCCGTTGAGGACACCCCGCCCGGATTTCCTTGCGGATGGAACCTGAATAGGCGATAAACCTGGACTAAGACTTGTGCGGTTAGTCAGGTCGTGGTCTACACCCACGTCGGCTTTCGCTTGAAGTCTGCCGAGCACATGTCGTGTGCAGACGCTAAGTGGTGGAAACATGTGTGACGAAGTACAAACCTGCAGGGTATAAAACTATTCGAATAGCCGCGTCCGTGGTAAAGGACTACTTGGTTTCCTATACAGTTCATAGACAAGTTAATGGTTACTACTAAAAGACTCAAGATAAGTGTGAGTACCGAGGATGGCCCTCTCGTAGGATGACGAGGGAGGATCCCCGGTGGAGTATTGTGTTGGTGATTAGTGGACTCATGTGCGAAAACTATTTTACTAGTGGTGTCTCGTAGGATAGCTTAGCCAAGAGTCAAAGCTGGCTTGCTGCAATAACTCCACCACCTTCTTGAGAATGAGCATGTATAGTAGGTTCTGATGTAAGACTTGCTGAGTACCTTTGTACTCATGTTTGCTTAATTACTGTTTTCAGACGACAACACCGCCCCCTCCAATGGGTTTTATGTAGATCTCGACGTCGATGAGTGACTTGCCACCCAGGTGGTGACCCTGGCCATGGAGGGCCCTATGTATATAGACAGGCTTCGAGAAGCCTTCTTTCTTTCTAGTGTCTATACTTAGACTATTTGCTTCCGCATGTGCTTGTATGCTTGTATGACTTGAGTGTCGGGTCATGTGACCCCTACCTGTATGAACATGATATGTATGGCTCTCTGGAGCCTTTAAATAAAGTACTTGAGTTTTAGAGTTTTGTTGTGATGCCATGTTGTATTTGCACATATCGAGCATATTGTGTGTATGATTGAAATACTTGGTATGTGTGGGATCCGACAATCTAGTTGTTTATCCTTGGCAGCCTTTCTTATGGGGAAATGTAGTCTAGTGCTCCTCGAGCCATAGTAGTCCGCTACAGCCCGGTTCACCGGAGTCCTGCTAGCCCAGCACTACTGCTCAGGACACTTGACTGGCCGGCATGTGTTTCACTTCGTTCCTATGTCTGTCCCCTCGGGGAAATGTCACGCGGTGACTTCCGGAGTCCTGCCTAGCCTGCTAAAGCCCGGGTTCCCCGGAGTCCTGTTAGCCCAGTGCTACAGCCCGGATTCACTCGCTGATGACCGACATGCTCGATGTGATTCATGTATGGCTGTCTCCATAGGTCTGTGCCGCTTTGGGTTCACAACTAGCCATGTCGGCCCGGGTTCTCTATCATATGGATGCTAGCGACACTATCATATATGTGAGCCAAAAGGCGCAAATGGTCCCGGGCCATGGTAAGGCGACACCCCTGGGATACCGTGCGCGAGGCCGCAATGCGATATGAGGTGTTGCCGGCTAGATCGATGTGACTTGGAATCGGGGTCCTGACAGAGGCATTGGGCTCTAACTGAACCCGAGCGAGGGGTTGGGCTCTAACTGAACCCGAACGATTGCACTGTAGGCTACGCGTTACTGAACCCGAACGATCGATCGATGGCTGTTAACTGAACCCGATTGAGCGATTCCTTCGCTACTGCTGCTAACTGAGGCCGAGCGATTCCTCATGAACAGCGAGTTTTGCGCGGGGGGGGGGGGGGGGGGGGGGGGGGAGGTTGAATGAACAGTTCCCGGTGGGGGTGGATGAACAAGACCCCGTGGTGTTTCCTCTGGATGAACAGTACCCCGATCGATTGAGCCAGTTGGGGCTGGATGAACAGCACCCCATGGAGGGCAGGATGAACAGGACCACCTCGTGGAGGGCAGGATGAACAGTAGACGGTGGAGAGAAGGATGAACAGTAGCCCATGGTGGGGTGGTTGAACAGGAGCCCGTGGAAAGGGCTGGTTGAACAGTGGACGGTGGAGTAGCGCGCGGTGGAGGCTGGATGAACAGGAGCCCGTGGATGAACAGTCGCAGGTGGAGGCTGGAGGAGGTCAACGGTGGATGAACAGTAGCCCGTGGAGGCTGGAGGGGGTCGACAGTGGATATGAACAGTATCCCGTGGAGTCCCGTTTTGCAGTATGCCACACCCCTCCCGATGAACAGGACCCCCGTTTCGACCGTAGTGCTCCAACACAAGTCCTTCGTTTTGCGGTACGCCACACCCCTCCCGATCAACAGGACCCCCATTTCGACCGTAGGAGGTCCGTTTCCTCCGTTTTGCGGTACGCTAGACCCCTCCCGATGAACAGGATCCTGTTTCGAACATGGCCGGTCGAACAGAAGGTCATTTCCTCTGTTCTACGGTACGTCAGGCCTCGTTTCCATCGGCTGTTCCGTCCAAGCCCTCCTGATGAACACGACGACGCATTCCGTTCTGACCCAGCCAGTTGGCTCCCCATGAACACGACGACGCTGTTTCTCCGTTTCGACCCAACCATGTACACGAGCCCTGGCCGTACGTATGCGTGAGTAGGCGTTCGAGACCCTGCCCGTATGTACGTACGTGGCCGTATTTTCTTTCTTGCACACTGGCCGCTGTACGTACGTGTACATGCTACGTGCACGCCTCTACTACGACACGTGCGCGCCTCTACATCGACCAGTATGTACGTACACGTTCGCGACCAGAATGACAACGCTACGTATGCTTCGACCAGGTGGGTCCCGACTGTCAGGCACTTCCTTGCGTGCGAAGATGTAGCTGGTGGGTCCCAGTAGTCAGGGGGGCGAATCGTTTTTTTGTTTTTGCCCGGACGCACTTCCTTGCGTGCGAAGATGTAGCTGGTGGGTCCCAGTAGTCAGGGGGAAATGTTTTTTCGCGAAATACGGTGGCCTGTTCGGTGGGTCCATGCTGTTAGGTGGAGGAATAATTATTTTGCGTGTAATAAGGAGGCACTTCCTTGCTGCAGCCGTGGACCTAACTGTCAGCCTCTCCACGTACAGTCCACGTCCGATGGAAGCCGTTCCTTGACCACGTTGACCACGCCGTGCCGAGAGCACCAGGGCAGTGGACGACAGCGAGGCCTAGGAAGGGGACAATGCAGAGCCGGGGAAGACGCGGCAGTGGATGCCCACGCATAGAGGAGTACGAGGGTTCACTGGTTCGCTGCGGTGTGAGGCTGCCGTCGCCACAGAATAACAGGGGGTGTGGGTGAGTAGAGGGATGGCCTGGCCAGCGGTGGGACTAGTAGGGGCAGTGAGGCCTCCGGGGCAGCACAGCCGGCCACGGGAGGCAGGAGCAAGCGGCACGACCGCCGCTGCTTTGGGCGGCTGGAGCAACAAGACCAGAGGTTGAAGAAGCAATATGGCCGTTGGATGGACATAGTACGGTCACTGGAGCTAGAATCGTTCATATTGACTAAGTTGACAAAGCACTCCGTCCCCGTTAACTTAGTAGGCCCACAAGGCAGCCTCCCACCAAGGTGGGTCCCAACTAGCAGGGGGAGTATTCATTTCTTTGTGCGTAATAAGGAGGCACCTCCAGTGGGTCCGAGCTGACAGCGGGGGGAACATTTTTTTGCGAAATACGTTGGCCCGTCCGGTGGGTCCCAGTAGTCAGGGGGAAAACGTTTTTTCACCAAATACGGTGGCCCGTCCGGTGGGTCCCTGCTGTCAGGTGGAGGAATAATTATTTTCCGCGTAATAAGGAGGCACTTCCTTGTGGCTGTCGTGGACCCAACTGTCAGCCTATCCACGTATAATACTCTTCCGATGAAAGTCGTTCCTTGACCACGTTGACCACGCCGCGCCGAGAGCACCACGGCGGTGGACGACGACGAGGACTAGGAAGGGGACGACGCGGAGCCGGGGAAGACGCGGCAATGGATGCCCACGCGGAGATGAGTACGAGGGTTCACTGGTTTGGCTGCGGTGTGAGGCTGCCGTCGCCGCAGAATAACAAGGGGTGTGGTGAGTGGAGGGATGCCCTGGCCAGTGGTGGGAGTAGTAGGGGGCGGTGAGGCCTGCGCGGCAGCATAGCCGGCCACGGGAGGCAGGAGCAGGCGGCACAACCGGCGCTGCTTTGGGCGGCTGGAGCAAGAAGACCAGAGGTTGAAGAAGCACGACGGCCGTTGGATGGACATCGTATGGTCACTGCAGCTAGAATCGTTTATATTGACTAAGTTGACAAAGCCTTTGGTACCGTCAACTTAGTAGGCCCACAGGTCAGCTTCCGAAATGGTGTGCCCCAGATGTCAGGGGGAGGATTCATTTTTTGGGCGGGTGAAGCTAGAATATCCGCGATTGAAGAAGAAGCACGGCATCCGTTGGATGGACATCCAATGGCCACTGCTGCTAGAAGCGTGTGTTGACTATAAGTTGACAAAGCCTTGCATACGCGTCAACTCTGTTTTTTAGGGGACGCGTCAACTTAGTAAGGCCACAAGTGTGTGGCAGAGAACTTATAGCCCATTTGAGATTTGTAAGAATGTGCAGCCAATTTTTGAATTGTAATGGAATTTACTACAACCCATTTACAGTTTGTTAAAAGTACATCCCATTTCCACCAACCGTTCAAAACAGAATTCAATAAAATTTCCCACATTTTGATGGGACCCGAAATATTTTTATCCCGAAATTTCTAGTCAGATTAAATACAATTTCAATATAAATTTATATTACGTAAAAATCCAACGAAACATTGCGCTCGCAACAATTAATGAAATTAAACTTTTCAATATCCAAGAACAATATTTTATAAAGTAATTACGTGTTTGGTGCATTTTTCATAGTTACTGCCCAGTTTTTATAATTACATCCCATTTATTATTTCTTAAAGCCCATTTTCTTGTTAAGCCTAATGCATCCCTCCTAGGAAAGATTTGCAGCCCAGCGGGGCGGAGAATAACAACTTGACCTTGCCTGGGTATTCCTAAAAAAAAGTATAGCTGTGCTAGCCATTTTCAGCTTGAAAAAAATTAATATCTGGGCTGGATATCTGGCCTGGGCTAGATGGGCCACAGCCCGCCCAGTTAATAGCTGCAGCGATGTTTTCGTTGTTGTTCAGAGGAGAAAAATTAATATCTGGGCTAAACATCGCTCAAGAAAAACTCTGCAGTGCTCACACCTCAAAAACACAAATGCTGCTCGAGCTGCTTGGTCCCAGCTGTCGGCCGCTTCTTGTGCAATTCTCTCGTTTATTGACTACATAGGTTGACAATGGTGTGGGACCCTGATGTCAGGAAACCAAGAGGAAGCAAAAAATATTATTGTTTTATATACTAATAAGGAGGCACTTGCGTACATGCGGCTATGGCCCTGGTGGGTCCCCAATGTCATCCTCTCCAGGTAAAGTCATCTCCTCATCCTCATGTCTGTTGACCATGTTGACAACGCGAGACGGCGGCGCCACAGCGAGCGCAACAACTCGAAGGACGATAGAGAGGGCCTCGAGGGCCCTATGGATGGTCTGATACAGCGCCCGCTGCTCATTCGGGAAGCCAGGATCATAGGGCCATATGTCCGCGACGACATTATCGTTCGCTTGTTCACTGGTGCTCGTTGAGGAGATGGAGATTGCAACATAGGTCCTCCTGCGCTGGTAGCTCTTCCGCCATTAGGGCATCGAAGTGCGGCCGCACCTGCTCTATGGTGAACACGGCATGAACCGGCTTGGACAGTGGCACCGACTCCTGGTCGGAAGCTACGTCCGTTGTCTGATTGTCATCGCTCAGCTTGGCGAGGTAGCTGGCGAGCCAGCATGTCCAGCTGCTGGACCGACCTGGTGCCAAGCACGAGTCTGACTGCCCTGGCCCACCCAGACCACCTTCCTTGCCCGCGCACGCTTTCCGCCTGAAACGGCCAGCACCACCTGCCCCGCTTCCCGGTGCATGCGATTGCTCCGCCTTCAAACGACACAAGTGCCGTCCATCCGTCCTTCTGCCGCCCACATTAATGATACGCAGTTGCCGAGGCGGCTACTCCGGTGCCACACGTCCATCCATCCGCCACCCACCATTGCTATATAAACTGCTGCGCCGGCCATAACCGTAGTCATCCGCATCCGTTCCTACTCTCCTATCCACACCACTACTGCCCACCATGGCTTCCTCGCGCTCCAGCACTCTTCGAGACGGGCGGACGACAGACTAGAAGGAGATGGCAGCCATTGCTGCCGACTGGCTGGCTGGCAGGCAGCCGGAGGACGACGACGTCCCAATGGAGAACATGGTAGTCGACGATCCGGCGCCAACCCCCTCCTCCGCGCCATCCTCGCCGGTGCATTGCACCATGACCATCGGCGAGGCCCGTGCCCAATATATGGACACGGTGAGGCAGAAGCATGAGGAGCAGTTTTGGGAGGCGCAAGCCGACGCCGCCTACAACCACCATCTCCTCCAGGAGCACCTGCAGGCGGAGGAGCAGATCGCCGCAGAGCGGGCGGAGCAGGAGGCGCTGCTCGGCTTGTACCGCTCCGCCCGCGAGGGCCGCCTCGAGCGCTGGCGGTACCACCACATGCGGGTGGTGGAGGCTGCGGCCGCCTACAAAGAGGGCGATGAAGCGGGCGAGGCACTGTTTGGTGAGACTAAGCACGAGGCAGAGGATAATGCCGGCTCCGACGAGTCCCCGCTCCGCTGGCGTCGACGAGGCCCTGCTCCGCCGAGGCCCCGCAGCGCCAACAACGAGGCAGAGGACACCGCCGGCTCCGCCGAGGCCCCACCCTGCCGGCAACGAGGGGGAGGATTTCCCCCGCTCTGCCGAGGCGCCACCCGCCGGCAACGAGAAAGAGGACATCACTGGCTCCGCCGAGGCCCCAGCCCGCTGCCAGCGAGGTCGCGCCACACAGAAAACGAGGAAGAGTAGAACACAGTAGGTCGCCGCCGCTCGGGTCCAAGTAAGGCCACCATTGCTACACTCGGTTGAAGCCAAGCTAGGCGGGTTGACCACTGACCGCCGGTTAGCTTCTTGGCGGTGACGTGGAGTCTGAGAGCTATGTTGGAGAAGGACGCTGCTTCTACTTAACTACTGGTGCAGTTGGCTGACTGACACGTGGGCCCAACAGGCATCTGGGCCACATGTCAGTTACACAACTGCACCTGCAGTTAAGTCACTGAAGCTTCTGTTCGGCTCAGCAGGACACAGGTGGGTAGCTTCAGTTAATTAATTATACCTCCAGCGCACCCCTTTTTAGTTGAAGAATGTATGAAATGTAATGAAATCCGGCATGTTTATATGAAATCTGACCATGTATGAATGAATTTATTTCGATTAGTTCGAATTCTTGTATCACTGGCATTGGATGAACATGCAAAACAATACGTACTAGCATTATTCCCAGGGTGATCGCCTCGTTTGCAGCAGTTTCACATGTACTCCCTCCGGTCCTTTCTAGTCTGCATACAAGTTTTGTCTTCAGTCAAAGTATCTCTACTTTGAACAATCTTATAGAAAAATGTATGCACTTTCACAATGTGCGAAGTAAAAAGGAACAGAAGGAGTACAAAGAGTTTGAGCAGCTTTTTAGCATTCCTGTACATTGCAATCAAACACACAGGCCTGACAATTCATAGAGAAAATTCAAAACAATCGATGATTATGCATCTCAGCGATTCACTTGTCAGAGCCAATATTTACTTCACAACTAAAGAATAAAGAAAAAAATGGATCGACGCTGCTGATAGCGAAGGGCGTCCCATTCGAAAATATCAAACGCATGTCTTCTTGCTAAAATCAATGAGCAAAATTTGACAAGGTTTTCCCATTCCAAAATATCAAATGTCTACGATTATGGAATGGGCATGGTTTGCCATCAGTTCAGACATTGACATGGCACCTCGTGCTAAATAAACCAGCTGTTCTTTTTGTGCAGTTCCACCAAAATCAACCAAATTCGCGCGTAGCTTGTATGATTTCACCCTTATATGTTGCAACACCTTAAACTTATCGACACCTCCTTTCTTGTGGTGGAAATGAATGATTTGATGCATTCATGAACATTTTGTGCAGTTCCCATTGAAATCAAGCTGAGCACCCTGTTTGCACAAATGCAAAAAAGTGATTAGTATAAAGCAAACTGTACTATGAATTGATAGTTTAAACAGGCACCGACATGGTCCATGTAGAGCACACTTTTCGAAAAATGGAACTCACCGGAAAGAATCCTAGAACAACATTGTACTCGCGCATCACAACAAGAAAATGGAGATTTGCCAGTCCTTCTGAGCTGAAATTAGTTTGGTCTTGTGGGGGGTAATGTAACCATCCTTCAACTGCTCCTTCTGATGAGAAGATAGACAGGGCTTCTTCATCCTGGCATAATTGGAACTAGTCACTTCACGTACTCCATATTCTTCTTCAGGGGTGGATGATCCTGTTGTGCAAAGACAAGAGGGTAACTAAATGCTAGCATCCCTATTTGCTCGAAAAAAGGAAAGGAAATATTTAGAACATCACAGATGAAGCACTTCTCAAGGATAATACCACTTTTTGATGACAATATCTAAATAGTAGCACAACACCAATAGAGATGACAAAGCTCAAGCATATGGATGAAATCAGTGGGCAAGTACCAACCTTTGTCACGAGGCTTATTGTGTAGAGCATACAGATGAAGCACTTCTCCGATACCATCGATGCGACTATAGCTCCCACGTGTCGAGGCACGACTTAGAGGCATAATCGCATTGAAGGCATATGTCGCAAGTTAGGCAATCTTCACAACATCCCATGTAATATGATAATAAAAGGGGAGAACATAGTTGGCTTACACTCGCCACGTCAATCAAGTACATAAATAACATAACATCATCCAAACACTCATGGCCCGACTACGACGCCAAAATACAAGAGAACCCAACATGCGACACGATCCCAATCACCCCCAACTGGGCACCACTACTGATCATCAGGAAAGGAAACATAGTAACGTTGAGAGTCTTCGTCGAACTCCCACTTGAGCTCAAGTGCGTCTCCTGGAGCGGAGTCAGCAGGCCCTGCATCTGGTGTAATAGTAATCTGTGAGCCACAGGGACTCAGCAATCTCGCACCCTCGCGATCAAGACTATTTAAGCTCATTAGGTATGATAAGGTAAATATGTGGAGCTGCAGCAAGCGACTAGCATATATGGTGGCTAACTTATTCGCAAAAGAGAGCGAGAAGAGGAAGCAAAGCACGAGTGAGAAACTAGAGAACAACCTGCGCAAACGTTACTCCAACACCGTGTCCACTTCCCGGACTCCGCCGAGAAGAGGCCATCACGGTAACACACTCAGTTGTCTACAACCGGACATTAACAAATTCCCATCTTCCCATAACCGCAGGCACGGCTTTCGGAAGTTCAAATCCCTGCAGGGGAGTCCCAACTTAGCCCATGACAAGCTCTCACGGTCAACGAAGGAATAGACCTCCTCCCAAGACGTTCCGATCAGACTCAGTTTCTCGATTCTTCAAGACACTTCGACAGGTTAAAACAAGACCAGCAACACCGCCCTAATGTGCCGACAAATCCCGATAGGAGCTGCACATATCTCGTTCTCAGGGCACACTCAGATGAGACATCCTACGAGTAAAACCAAACCTCAAGTTGCCCTGAGGTGGCTCCGCAGTCTACTCGGTCGGACCAACACTCAGAGGACCACTGGCCCGGGGGGGGGGCTTAAATAAGATGACCCTCGGGCTCCGGAAACCCAAGGGAAAAAGAGGCTAGGTGGCAAATGGTAAAACCAAGGTTGGGCATTGCTGGAAAAGCTTTAATCAAGGCGAGCTATCAAGGGTTTCCCATTATAACCCAACCGCGTAAGGAACGCATAATCCGGGAACATAACACCGATATGACGGAAACTAGGGCGGCAAGAGTGGAACAAAACACTAGGCGAGAGGCCGAGCCTTCCACCCTTTACCAAGTATATAGATGCATTAAGATAACATAGCAGTATAATGATATCCCAACAAGTAAATAAATGTTCCAACAAGGAATGGCCTCCAATCTTCACCTGCAACTAGCAACGCTATAAGAGGGGCTGAGCAAAGGGGTAACATAGCCAATCAATGGTTTGCTAGGACATGGTGGGTTAGAGGTTTGACATGGCAATTTTGGGAGGCTTGAAAGCAATTGGTAGGCATCGTAGCATTGGCATAGCAAAAGAGCGAGCAAACTAGCATATCAAAGGTAGTAGTGATTTCGAGGGTATGATCATCTTGCCTGCACAGTTGTCAGAGTTGACTGGATCCTCGAAAGCAAACTCAACGGGCTCCTCGTTAGCGAACTCGTCTCCCGGCTCTACCCAACAAGACAAACAAGCAACAAAGGCACAATCAACCACGTGCAAGACTCAAACAAAACGATGCAAAGATGGTATGCTATGCGGGATGCGATGCGGGATGCATAATGCAAGATATGACAGGAAATGCATGAATCTGGCCTCAACTTGGAAATCCAAGCGTGCCACTGGAAAGATGAGATGAAACCGCTTGAAAACAATATAAAGAACACCGGAATCGGAGTTACGGTTTGGAAATGGCAATCGATTCAAAAATGACACCGGTCTGCGATTTACAGCAAGTAGCCATCTAAATGCAATGAGATGAACATGCTACAACACCCAAACATGACAACAAAATACATGGCAGGGATGCATTCAAGAAGCTTAACAAAAGTCTAGCACTGAGCTATGGCCAATTCATCCATTAACAGGTTCAAACAAGCATGGCAAAAATGCATATGGAGCTACTAAAATAGCTTAACAAAAGTACCTTAGTGACCTTGAGCCAAAAGGGATCATAAAATACAATTGCAAGCATATGAACATAGCAAAAACATAATCAGTTTTCAGACTTGGTGAAAACTGGCACATGCTGAAACATATCTCAAGTGGGCATGTTTACGAGCTCGATGCACTCACTACGGAGCAAGTCATGGCAAGACAAGCATACATCTATCAAGAACACTCAAAATGCAAGCTAGACATGGCAAGAACAATAGCATAGCATGCATGGATCAACTACAACATCATCGGCAAAATTGCAAACAAGTTGACAATCTGCCCAGATTCACGAAGTAGCAAAAGTAGAGCTCGATTGACTCAAGCTAGGTTGCTCCATAATTGCAAACAAAGACATGGATGGATACAGCACTACAAGATTAACAAAACATACTTACTGATCATCCTCAAAAGAGGCACGGATCACTTGGAAACAACAGGAACATATGGCAATATGAGATAAACAGTTCCAGGACTTAGTGGAATTGCTAAGTCCCTGAAAACAGAATTACCGAGTGCCTCACTTTGTAAGCTTGCACTAGTCACCATACTCATCACAAAAATACATGGGTTCCACCTCTGTAAAGATGAAAAAACCCTTAACAAAACATATGTAGAACATCAGGGCATATCATGCACACGTTAATCATGGCAAAAATGACAAAAACCTAAATGGAGCAGCAGATCTGACAATTATCTCAAGTAGCCTTCTTCTAACAACATTTCGGGCATCAAGATGAACTCAAATGAAAATGATGCAATGGAATGAAATGATGTACTCTCTGAGGTGAACATTTTGATATGCTATATGCATGAATCAGAGCTACGGATGCAAAGTTACGGTGCTATGAACATGAGCACTTGGACTAGAAAATCTCCGGGACTTGGTGAAAAAAATCACCCCGAGATCTAGGGTTTGACCCGGCGCGGAAATCGAGGCGCGGTCGGGGCACTGTAGCCGGCCGGATCTGAAGCTCGCCGGAGGAGGGCACAGGGCGACGCCGGAGTAGGAGGGAGAGGCCGAGGCAAGGGAACGGCCGGGCCCGGCACAGGGAGGCAAGGGCAACGCGGCCGCGGCGTTGGGAGGCAGGGGCGGCGCGGCCGCGGCGTTGGCGGACGGCGGCGATGGCGGGCGGCGGCGCTCGCGGCGGAGGCGGCGGGGCGCGGCGCCGACTCGGGAGGAGACGGCGGCGGGGCGACGCGGGTGCGGGCGGCGGCGACTGGGCCCGTGGGGGCCGGCCTTGGGCTTCCCGGGCCGCGTGGTGGGAGGCGGCGGCATGGACACGTGGCGGCGTATGATAGGCGCGGGCGGGCGGCGGCGGCGTGTCCAGCCGGAACGGACACGTCCGGCGCGGCACGAGGTGGATTTTTAGGGTTTCGGGGAGGGGGATCCGAGATTTTCGAGGAGGACCTATTTAGAGGCATAGAGGGAGCTAGGAGAGTCCAAATGAGGTGCGGTTTTCGGCCACGCGATCGTGATCGAACGCTCTAGATGATGGATAAAGCTTAGGTGGATTTTGGGTTAAATTGGAGGGGTGTTGGGCTGCAACACACACGAGGCCTTTTCGGTCCCTCGGTTAACTGTTGGAGTATCAAACGAAGTCCAAATGGTACGAAACTTGACAGGCGGTCTACCGGTAGTAAACCAAGGCCGCTTGGCAAGTCTCGGTCCTATCCGGAAATGTTTAATCCCCACACACGAAAGAAAGGTAGAATTGACCACCGGAGGAGAACGAATCGCCGGAATGCAAAACGGACAACGGGGAAAATGCTCGAATGCATGAGATGAACACGTATGAAAATGCAATGCACAAGATGACATGATATGAGATGCATGACAACGATACAAGACACGGAGACAAAGAACCCGAACCCAAGAAAATAAAATAACTTAACGCCGGAAACGGCAAGAGTTGGAGTACAAATTGGGAAAGTTACATCCGGGGTGTTACACATCTGTTGCTATCTACTATGGTGGCCATGCTTACTATATACTCCTCGATTAGATTAATGTTTCCAACATCTTCTTGTTCAGTTCCACTAAAATATATGGTATCTTCAAAGAAGATCCCTGTTTGCACAAGTATAGATAATTGCGTATTACATTAAGAGTGGCATCAAATCAGTGGCAAAACAATTGATCATTCCAGCCATAGCAATAAATTAAGATGCAAAACTATATCATTACTTGTGTCATCACAGTTTCAGTGCGTCATTACAGCACCAGGAGTTGATTTTTGTTTTTCTTCCTCTTGTTCTTCCCCTTCATCACTTGGTTCAATAACAGACAAGCTTCGCCTTCAATGTAAGATTTGGCATGTCAATTAGGTTGCACAAGTATAGCACTAAACAATGACATTAATTTTCTGATGAAAGTGGCAAAATACAGACCAACAATTGTGAAATATCCTTATCTTACCTCAATGGGATATTGTGGTGCACATACGGATTGGAAGTCTTGTCTCCATTTGTGCAGTTCACTAAAATCAAGCAACATTACCATACAAGTAGCACAACATATGAAAGCACACTATAGAATCATGTGAAAGAAGGCTAGTACTGACCTCTAATGACGCGGAATTCAAACAACTCACAAGAAGAAGATCTGAACCAAATTTGCCAACATGGATAGGAAGTAAGATCTCCTCTTGTGCAGTTCCACTAAGATCAAGCAATAAACCAACATTGTCGGTGTGACATTTTGGTTGAACTGCACAAAACACTCTTAAAACCATAGTGTTTTGTGCAATGCAACAAAAGGTCATAATGGCAACGAGGTGAAGTAGATAACCCTGTTTACACAGAGGTGCAAAGGAAACAACTAGTGGTCAATAACGGTGGATGACACAGAAGCCAACAAAAAGAAGCATCTACCTTACCTAAATGGGAAAGAAAGCAAGAGAGTAGCATTTCTCAAATGGTGGCATTGATTAATATTAACAGAGAGATTATATTAACAATAAAATTCGATAAACATGTAATTTGCTTTTAACTGTGGCATTGCATCAATTTTCCAGCGACATTATTAGAGGGTGCTTGTTTACAGGGACATTTTTGTGGAGGGACTAAAAAAACTCCGTGTCAGTCCCATCTAAACCAAACAGGAGGGACTTTTAAGGACTAAAAGTGGGCATTTGGGACTAAAGAAAGAAGACCCCGAGGGAGAGTCTTTTTGGGACTTTTTCCAGCAATTGCCCCTGCCACGCATCACACCTTGTCTCTATTAGTTCATTACTAGGGGTAACATGGTCTTTTAGCATGTCATTTAATAACCTCTAGTCCATGTTTAGTCCTTGGAACCAAGCAGGTAGGGACTAGGGAGTTTTTAACCAAACAGGGCCTTAGATTAACAACAGCTAAATAGTTGCACGGGATAGTGGACGCACTAGCACCATGTGCATCTACCGATGTACTGGGGTGATGCACAGTCTGTTGCAACAAAGAACAAACAACCAAGGAGCATATTTGTGTTGGTCCCAGTTTTGTTATCTTTAGACACCTTTCCCGATGTGAGCGCAGCAAATCTAGTCCTGCTCAAACTCTACACCCTTGTCCCCCAAAACAAAAGATCAGTTCGTTACAGATGTGCGTACTGCGTTTGTCATTGTTTTCCCTTTTCGACAAACGTAGGTGCTGGATAGCCAGTCTGTACTAGTACTTTCTCCACTTCCTTTCCTCTGTGAACCACGTCCTAGATTTATGCTATACAACATTCCCCACTACTTTCCCCCATTCCTGTCCTCTTTGAACCACGTCTTAGATTCATGCGATACAACTTTCCCCCCTCCTTTCCTTTTTGAACCACGTCCTAGATTCATGCTATACAACTTTTCCCACTACTTTCCCCCATTCCTTTCCTCTTTGAACCACGTCCTAGATTCATGGTATACAACTTTCCCTACTACTTTCCTGTTTGATCCAACACCTAGATTCAAGTGCAGAAGCGGAAAAAGCCCACATGCAGCTAGATCAATGCATGTGGAATAAGTAAATTATACCATAAGGTTCTTGGGGTGTGGTTCGGTGGGCGACCGGAGGCCGTTCGACCCACACTATGTATGGCGGCGAAGAAGAAGGGGTCAGAGGCCCTCCCGCGCCGCCGCTGGGCGAAAGTGAACAACTGTGCCGGTAGTGGATTCCTTCCTCCCTCGCCGACGGCGACAACGTTAAGCCTCCTTCCCTTCCCGACGGACGGATCCTGCCGGCTCTTTAACCAGCAGTGAGGGGAGGGAGAGAGGCCAACGAAGTCTTGTTTAGATCTGGAGAGGGTGAGAGAGTGTGAAGAGAGCAACTACAAGCAGACCATCAGTGAGGGGATAGAGAGAGGCCAACGAAGTCTTGTTTAGATCTGGAGAGGGTGAGAGAGTGTGAAGAGGCCAACGAAGTCTTGTTTAGATCTGGAGAGGGTGAGAGAGTGTGAAGAGTTCAAACCCTAGAAAACAAGCGCCGAGGCTGCAACTTATACGTGATGAGGTGATTATACGGTCACTACGAGATTGTATAGCTTAGTATCCATCCATTTTGACCAGTATTACGTTACCTCTCTCCATGTAGTACGTTGGGTCCCACCAGTCAGAGGGTGAAACAAACAAATTAATAAGAAAAATTAAAAGCGCCATCGCTGTATCTTACCTCACACATCTTGCTACTGCCCGGGGACACTGTCCAATTGATGCCTCTGTTCGCTCGTGTACTATTTTAAGTGAATCCTTATTATAACATGCACACAATTTTGGGCACTTGTATTCGACCTAAGTCAGTGTGCCACCGTATCTTGTATGACTCCCTCCGTCTAGGTGTAATAAGTCACGTTAGAAGGTGCAGTGGGACCAAGGTGCAAGCAAATTGGAGGAGAAGGAGAAACTTGACTGGTCATTCCTCCAATCAAAGCCCTGATTTCTGTCTCTAAACGCAACACTTAATCCAAACAACTAAGAGATGCCGTTTTAGCTACCATGCAGGGCCACGTATTAACTCGCATGCAAACCGACTTTGATTTCTTCACTGATCAACGTGTAGTTGCGCTCCATGCATTGGGTTTCCGGGGGAGATAACAAGGTAGAGTAAGGAGCGTTTTGTTACATTGCTTAGGCTGGTCATAGTGGTGAGTAACTTGGACTAGTACGACATGCATATGTTACTAGTCTATGTTACCACTACGCGAAGTTTGCCGTCGGAAGCGAGCCGATCTGGCTCTCCTGAGCTAGCAAGGTTTTTCTAGCCCACCCAAGCTAGCTGGTCCACAAAAGCTAACATATTTTAACAGTTACAAACGCCTAACCTTGCCCGGCTATGCTATAAGCTGTTCTTGCTAAGGATCCAAACGCTCCCTAAGTAACAACGCTCGCTAGCAACGAGGCCAGGAGGGGATTGAGATGCGAAGTTAATGGACGACGCCTAAACATTTTGGGAATATCTGATTTCCATAGGATGACTTAACACCTAGACGGAGGGAGTACTACTCCTCAGTCCAGGTTTGATGGAATATTCGTCACCTCTTCTCTTCTTGCACGTACTCCATTTCTATCTCACTTCCTGTTGCTTCGCACTCGCACGATTTTCCTATTCTATGAACCTGTGTGTGCGTGTGCGTGTGTGTTTAATAACATGTGTGTGTTAGAGAGAGCGACAGATCGACCTACTCCTACAGAGAGATGGTGTGTAGTGTACGATTTTAGCCGCCAGAGTCGGTGCATCCTCTCATTTCCAGGCGTCCGGTAGGGACAGGCGGACAGCTGCCACACCCGCTCCTGACCAGCCTGGCCCACCCAAAGCCCCTCCATCGCCCGCGCGTGCTTCCTGCCCGAAACGGTCAGTGCCGCATTCATGCCCGGGCAGAGCGGATGCGACCTCTCACTGGCGCCTGCGTTGAAGGGAGAAGCGGATTCAAGAGTGATGGTTGCTTCGTCCGTCCAACTTACTGCTGGATCTATGTGATCTGACGGCTCATTGGTCATTATTACTGAGGTGGTAGGACTACTGGATGTCCCACGCTTTCGGCGAAAGGAGGTACTACTAGATTACAATTTTCTCCATTCTTACGGCGGAGGAGTGCAAGAGCAGTGAAAACACACAGGCTCAGTGATTACATGGCCCACCTCACACTATCACCATATTTTCTGGACACCGTGCGACACCTAACTCTTTACATAGTACTCCCTCCTTTCCTAAATAAAAGTCTTTGCAGAGATTCCACTAGGTGGACTACATACGGAACAAAATGAATGAATCTACACTTAAAATGCATCTATATACATCCGTATGTGGTTCATGGTGAAATATCTACAAAGACTTATATTTAGGAACGGAGGAAGTACTTGTATAGTACGTACTGTAATTTATCAGCGAGATAGTACAATGCGGTATGTGTGATTCAAGATTACTGGGACTAGTTGATGAGACATAAACTCATCACAAATACAGTACGTAGAAGCCAGTAGAGGTATGTGCGGGGCAAAGAAGTAGAGAAATATCCACATGGAGTGATGTGGGCAGCTGGAGCGGTGGTGCAAGCCGGCTGTAAAGGACGTTGTACCTGAGGGATGTCGGGACGTAGCTCAACCTAGAGGAGGGCGACGGGAGGAGGCAACTACCCACGTCACGGCAGTGAGCAATGGACGAAGGCAACCTCACCGGCTTTGTGAGAGAGAATGGCGGGGACCCCTGATCGGGACATGCCGACAGTGGGTTTTCGCCGTCGGCAACGGTGACCGCATCTACACTAAGTATCCACCCCTTCCCCCGGCAGACGTGATCCGTCGGGATGTTAGAGATGTGCACACAGTAGTTTTGTGCGAGAGAGTGTGAAAACTGAAGAGAGCAACCCCAACAAGCATTAGTGTAGGCTCGTCCTGTATATACTGGAGCAGTTTCCTTTTCTCTCCATATGAACCTATTTATATTGCGTATGTTCCACTGAAGAAAAAAACTTTATTTATAAATGACGCGACACCTACTACTCGTTCTCCTATAAACCTTGCGCTTGGCATCTCCAAACTATTAACCTTGCGATTGGCTCTTTGCCTCTTCGGGAAGTCGAGCAATAATGGTACTGCAGTATATATCGTTCTGGCTATATGAGACTGAATGAATTGCTGCAAGTCCATCACTTGGCGAGGGTCGAGGGGCGAGGGCGAGTGCGTACTATTACGTCCGTTTCAATATGGACTACATACAGAGCAAAATGAGTGAATCTACACTCTAAAATACGTCTATATACATCAGTGTTTGGAGTATGTACTAGTAGTTCATATTGAAATCTACTAAAGGACATATATTCCAAACAATATGATAATCTCTCTAACCAAGGTAGGGACGAGGAGTAAACGGAGGGAGTACTAGTAAAATTTTCTCCTCGTCCTGCGAGCCACCGTGCGTGTGGGCGAGGGAGCGGGTGTACTAAGCAAGCTTCTCCTCGTTCTGCGAGTTGACGGGACACTAACACGTCTCCGTCGTATCTATAATTTTCGACTGTTCCATGCCAATATTCTACAACTTTCATATACTTTTGGCAACTTTTTATACTATTTTTGGGACTAACATATTGATCCAGTGCCCAGTGCCAGTTCCTGTTTGTTGCATGTTTTTGTTTCGCAGAATATCCATATCAAACGGAATCCAAACGGGATAAAACTGTCGGAGATTTTTTTTGGAATATATATGACTTTTGGGAAGAAAAATCCATGCGAGACGATGCCCGAGGGGGCCACGAGGCAGGGGGCGCGCCCCAGGGGGGGAGGCGCACCCCTGACCCTCGTGGCCACCCCGTAAGGCAGTTGATGCCCTTCTTTCGTCGCAAGAAAGCTAATATCCGGATAGAGATCACGTTAAAATTTCAGCCCAATCAGAGTTAAGGATCTCCGAGAATATAAGGAACGGTGAAAGGGAAGAATCTGAGAATGCAGAAACAGAGAGAGACAGATCCAATCTCAGAGGGGCTCTCGCCCCTCCCACGCCATGGAGGCCATGGACCAGAGGGGAAACCCTTCTCCCATCTAGGGAGGAGGTCAAGGAAGAAGAAGAAGGAGGGGGGCTCTCTCCCCCTTGCTTCCGGTGGCACCGGAGTGCCACCGGGGGCCATCATCATCACCGCAATCTTCACCAACAACTTCACCGCCATCATCACCAACTCTTCCCTCCCCTCTATGAAGCAGTGTAAACCCTCTTTTACCCGCTGTAATCTCTACTTAAAGATGGTGCTCAACGCTATATATTATTTCCCAATGATGTATGGCTATCCTATGATGTTTGAGTAGATTTGTTTTGTCCTATGGGTTATTTGATGATCGTGATTGGTTTGAGTTGCATGTTTTATTATTGGTGCTGTCCTATGGTGCTCTCCGTGTCGCGCAAGCGTGAGGGATCCCCGCTATAGGGTTTTGCAATACGTTCATGATTCTCTTATAGTGGGTTGCGTGAGTGACTGAAACACAAACCCGAGTAAGGGGGTTGTTGCGTATGGGATAAAGAGGACTTGGTGCTTTAATGCTATGGTTGGGTTTTACCTTAATGATCTTTAGTAGTTGCGGATGCTTGATAGAGTTCCAATCATAAGTGCATATGATCCAAGTAGATAAAGTATGTTAGCTTATGCCTCTCCCTCATATAAAATTGCAATAATGATTACCGGTCTAGTTATCGATTGCCTAGGGACAAATAACTTTCTCGTAACAAAAAGCTCTTTAATAAGACTAACTTAGTTGTGTATTTATCTAAACAGCCCCTACTTTTTATTTACATGCTCTTTATTATCTTGCAAACCTATCCAACAACACCTACAAAGTACGTCTAGTTTCATACTTGTTCTAGGTAAAGCGAACATCAAGCGTGCGTAGAGTTGTATCGGTGGTCGATAGAACTTGAGGGAATATTTGTTCTTCCTTTAGCTCCTCGTTGGGTTCGACACTGTTACTTATCGAAAACTGTTGCGATCCCCTATACTTGTGGGTTATCAAGATGATATGTTTGATTCCTTGCAATAGTTTTGCGATATAAAGATGGTGATATTAGAGGCATGCCAGTGGGTAGTTGTGGATTGTAGAAATAATTGTGTTCAGGTTTGTGATTCCCGTAGCATGCACGTATGGTGAACCATTATGTAACGAAGTCGGAGCATGATTTATTTATTGATTGTCTTCCTTATGAGTGGCAGTCGGGGACGAGCGATGGTCTTTTCGTACCAATCTATCCCCCTAGGAGCATGCGCGTAGTACTTTGTTTCGATAGCTAATAGACTTTTGCAATAAGTATGTGAGTTCTTTATGACTAATGTTGAGTCCATGGATTATACGCACTCTCACCCTTCCACCATTGCTAGCCTCTCTAGTACCGCGCAACTTTCGCCGGTACCATAAACCCACCATATACCTTCCTCAAAACAGCCACCATACCTACCTATCATGGCATTTCCATAGACATTCCGAGATATATTGCCATGCAACTTCCATCATCATCATATACATGACTTGAGCATTCATTGTCATATTGCTTTGCATGATCGTAAGATACCTAGCATGATATTTTCATGGCTTTGTCCATTTTTTGATGTCATTGCTATGCTAGATCATTGCACATCCCGGTACACCGCTGGAGGCATTCATATAGAGTCATATATTTGTTCTAGTATCGAGTTGTAATATTGAGTTGTAAGTAAATAAAAGTGTGATGATCATCATTATTAGAGCATTTTCCCAGTGAGGATAGGATGATGGGGACTATGATTCACCCACAAGTCGGGATGAGACTCCGGACTTTAAAAATAAATAAAAGAGGCCAAAGAAGCCCAAATAAAAAAAGAGGCCAAAGAAGCCCACCAAAAAAAGAAAAAAATAATTAAAAAAATGAGAGAAAAAGAGAGAAGGGGCAATGTTACTATCCTTTTACACACTTGTGCTTCAGAGTAGCACCATGTTGTTCATATAGGGAGTCTCTTGAGTTATCACTTTCATATACTAGTGGGAATTTTCATTATAGAACTTGGCTTGTATATTTCGATGATGGGCTTCCTCAAACGCCCGAGGTCTTCATGAGCAAGCAAGTTGGATGCACACCCACTTAGTTTTAGTTGGAGCTTTCATACACTTATAGCTCTAGTGCATCCGTTGCATGGCAATCCCTACTCACTCACATTGATATCTATTGATGGGCATCTCCATATCCCGTTGATATGCCTAGTTGATGTGAGACTATCTTCTCCTTTTTGTCTTCTCGACAACCACCATTCTATTCCACCTATAGTGCTATGTCCATGGCTCACGCTCATGTATTGCGTGAAAGTTGAAAAGGTTTGAGAACGTCAAAAGTATGAAACAATTTCTTGGCTTGTCATCGGGGTTGTGCATGATTTGAATATTTTGTGTGGTGAAGATGGAGCATAGCCAGACCATATGATTTTGTAGGGACAACTTTCTTTTGCCTTGTTATTTTGAAAAGAAATGATTGCTTTATCAGTGGGCTTGAAGTATTATTGTTTTTATGTCAAATGATAAACTATTGCTTTGAATCACTCGTGTCTTAATATTCATGCCATGATTAGATTACATGATCAAGATTATGCTAGGTAGCATTCCACATCAAAAATTATCTTTTTTTATCATTTACCTACTCGAGGACGAGTAGGAATTAAGCTTGAGGATGCTGATACGTCTCCGTCGTATCTATAATTTTTGATTGTTCCATGCCAATATTCTACAACTTTCATATACTTTTGGCAACTTTTTATACTATTTTTGGGACTAACATATTGATCCAGTGCCCAGTGCCAGTTCCTGTTTGTTGCATGTTTTTTGTTTCGTAGAATATCCATATCAAACGGAGTCCAAATGGGATAAAAACTGACGGAGATTTTTTTGGAATATATATGATTTTTGGGTAGAAAAATCCACGCGAGACGATGCCCGAGGGGGCCACAAGGCAGGGGGCGCGCCCAGGGGGGCAGGCGCGCCCCTGACCCTCATGGCCACCCCATAAGGTGGTTGATGCCCTTGTTTCACCGCAAGAAAGCTAATATCCGGATAGAGATCGTGTTAAAATTTCAGCCCAATCGGAGTTACGGATCTCCGGGAATATAAGAAACGATGAAAGGGAAGAATCTGAGAACGTAGAAACAGAGAGTGACAGAGAGACGGATCCAATCTCTGAGGGGCTCTCGCCCCTCCCACGCCATGGAGGCCATGGACCAGAGGGGAAACCCTTCTCCCATCTAGGGAGGAGGTCATGGAGGAAGAAGAAGAAGGAGGGGAGCTCTCTCCGCCTCGCTTCTGGTGGCACCGGAGTGCCACCGGGGGCCATCATCATCACCGCAATCTTCACCAACAACTTCACCGCCATAATCACCAAATCTTCCCCCCTCTATGCAGCGGTGTAAACTCTCTTTTACCCTCTGTAATCTCTACTTAAACATGGTTCTCAACGCTATATATTATTTCCCAATGATGTATGGCTATCCTATGATGTTTGGGTAGATCCGTTTTGTCCTATGGGTTATTTGATGATCGTGATTGGTTTGAGTTGCATGTTTTATTATTGGTGTATCCTATGGTGCTCTCCGTGCCACGCAAGCGTGAGGGATCCCCGCTATAGGGTGTTGCAATACATTCATGATTCGCTTATAGTGGGTTGTGTGAGTGACTGAAACACAAACCCGAGTAAGGGGGTTGTTGCGTATGGGATAAAGAGGACTTGGTGCTTTAATGCTATGGTTGGGTTTTACCTTAATGATCTTTAGTAGTTGCGGATGCTTGCTAGAGTTCCAATCATAAGTGCATATGATCCAATTAGAGAAAGTATGTTAGCTTATGCCTCTCCCTCATATAAAATTGCAATAATGATTACCGGTCTAGTTATCGATTGCGTAGGGACAAATAACTTTCTCGTAACAAAAAGCTCTTTAATAAAACTAACTTAGTTGTGTCTTTATCTAAACAGCCCCTACTTTTTATTTACATGCTCTTTATTATCTTGCAAACCTATCCAACAACACCTACAAAGTACTTCTAGTTTCATACTTGTTCTAGGTAAAGCGAACATCAAGCGTGTGTAGAGTTGTATCGGTGGTCGATAGAACTTGAGGGAATATTTGTTCTGCCTTTAGCTCCTCATTGGGTTTGACTCTATTACTTACCGAAAACTATTGCAATCCCCTATACTTGTGGGTTATCAGACACATCAAAAGTACTCCAATGTATAGAGCCTTGCCTCTAAGGTAGGCCCCACGTGGTTTGCCTCTTTTTTAACATAATGCATCAAGTCGCAATTTGTTTGTTCACCTGTGGTAGATGATCCTCCCTCCATCTAGTGGACAACCAGTACACGTGCCAAGTTACCACGTGGGCTTCCTTTTCGTATAGAAATGAGCTCCACCGTGTACCCGCGCGGGTGTGGTTGGGAAAGAGACGAGAGTATGTGCGCCGTGCGTGCACCTCTTCTCTTCGTGCATGTCCCCCACCTATGTGGGTGTGTGTGAGAGATACAAACCTAGACAAATGGCTTGTGCGTTCATGAATGTATTTGTGGGAATATGTGTCGATGACATCTCAAACAAAATTTTTCATGCAATGTGTGTGAAATGGAGGCCTATCCATATCATATATAGAGGGTCGGGCGACCCACGAGAAGAGAGGGAGGGGTCATAGATATCGATAGAGTCGAAGAGAGGATCAAGTGGGTGGGTGCGAGATCGATGAAGAGAGCCATCGAAATTGTGTGTGTGTGCAAGTCAAAAATATAGGGCGACTGACCTAGCTACCGGAACGTCAGAGGGCACAGGTCAAGTTTGTGTGTGGCAGGGAGACATGACTAGAGCGCTCGATGTATCGGTGTGTGTGTGTGTGTGTGCGAGGGGTGGGGGAGGGGTAGGTAGAGGCCTAACTATAGAGGTAGAACGACTCGTATATGTGTTGAGAAGGAGAGACCCAGCTATGTGTTGAGGGAGATCGGTCGACGTCCATACATAACTGAAGGACGGGAAATAGGATGGGACAGAGAGAGAGAGAGAGGAGAGAGAGAGAGGGAGGGAGGGAGAGGGGTAGAGTGCTGGATGGGTGATGGAGTTGCTTCTCGAAGATGGTGGGAGAGGCCTACTAGACAAACTGAGGGTGAAACTGCAATATTATCAATAAGGTGGGGATGTATTTCTGTGTGTGCTTGTGCGTGATAGATCTGTCGGGACACATCCATGGATGATGAAGGGGAACCATGTGTTTGGTAAGCAAACCTAACTAGATCGGCAGATCAATTGTTGTTTGTAGGAGGAAGGGAGAGACACAACTAATGAGGTAGATCGATCGACGCGTGGGGAAACCAAGTTATAAGGACCTAGCTAGCTATATGTATAGCAGGAGATCGGTCGGTCTACGTACATTTGTTAGAGGCAAATAAGGCCCGACGAGACGGATAGATAGAGAGAATGGAGCTAGGAGGTGGTGCGAGAGGCCCAGCTACTAGCTAGATAGGGGGAGGAGTGTGCGGTTGTGAGATCGATGAAAAGAGGGGTGAGAGTTCACACGTGTGTGGGACCGTACGAGAGACACGAGGCAAGGACACATAAAGGAGGAGATTGAAGGTGCGTGTGTATGTTGTAGGCAGACATCGTTGGAGAGGTTTATCAATCGGTGTGTGTCGGAAAGGAGTTGCGCAGACTGTGTGAGAACGACCTAAAGAAAAAAATGAATGTGCGTGATGGATAGAATGCTGAGGGAGGAGATGGCGAGGAGGGCATGTGCATGCACGAGAGAAAGTTAGTGGTAGCTACAAAGGTTAGAGGATTGTGTGGTTGTAAGAGACTAACAAAGATCATAATTTGATATGAAAGTGGATTCATATATTTGAACAAGAGATCATAGTGTTTTAAACATATGCGTGCATGAATATAGCGGTGATACGCGTGTTGTGGTTTTGCACATGTTATACCATAATGTGATACTGCATGGCGTTTCCAACTCATAGCTAAATGTCAAACAATCTAAACCATACTATACATCGAACAATCTCACATTTTATTTGAATTTGTGATAATGGGTGGCGTTTGCAGCTTACAACTAAATATAAAACAATGTAAACAATACTATATATCGAACATTCTCACATTTTATTTGAATTTGTGGTAATGTGTGGTGTTTGCAACTCACATCTAAATACTTGTAGGCGTAGGGGGCGGGGCACCATACATAATGTGATAAACACATTATACATATGAGACATGGTTTAGTTTTTGAAGATCTAGCTAGAGCTTGAAATGTACTATGATTTGAAATCAACATAAAGTGGATTCAAAAAATCGAGTTCGAGTTCATATAGTACACATAGTTCATATGTAACTCAAGACTAATCATGTGGTGTGCTGTGAAGATAATACACAAACGATGGTTTAACTTGACAATAATGATGATTGTAGATCTTATTAAAACAAACAAACGAATACAAATGCTTTGACTTCACAAGAATCATTATTGTAGATCTTATTCAAATAGAGAAACAAATTCAAAGTTAGTTCATATTGAAGCGGTAGTATATATGTTTGGAATGCACTAAAACGTTCATTTGAGTACTAGGTTGCATGCATTATAAACGTAGAGAAATATTTTAATTAAACATAACATGAATTCAAAGTTTTGAATGACATTTGTAGTGCGAATTGATTTGGTACAGTACACGTTAGACTTATTCAGAAATTTCAGCCGGCGCCTTGTTAGCCCGAAATATTTAAGATATATCTTTGTCTCGTTGTGCTCCGACAACTCCCTCCATCTCAACCCGCGCCTTGCTATTCCAAAATTACAACGCAAGCGAAAACTCCCACCTCCTGTGAAATCCCGACACGTGAAATGCCCATGATACCCCTGAACTGAAAGAACCAGCTCAAATCGGTGGGGGTACTTTCGTAACTTACCCCACATTTCGAACAAGCGCGTCCCTAAGCCATGGTTCCCCACTCCCATCCCATCCGCCCACCCATTCATACACCGAGGCCGGGAAAACCCGCAAAGCCCCACACCCTCCTCCGTCCGCCACCCAGTCGGAGCCTCTTCCCCGATGACGTCGTCCACAGCAACACCTCGACGTCCCTCATCCACTGTACCAGATGAGGATCCGTCATCGATCTGGTCGTCCCGCCGGTTCATCCACCCCGTCCTCCACCTCCAAGGAGCTGCCTCAATGTCCCCCTCGTCTTTCGCGCCACCTCCATTCCCACGCCGCCGTATTCACCTGCACCACCGGAAGAGCATCATCATCACCGTTTCCTCGGATGAAGCTGCGGCCTAATCGGCGCCACCAAAGAGGTTGTACACTAATCGCCGCATTTTCTTCTTGATTCGATCTCACGGTGTTGCCGACGCTTGGTCCCGAGCCGACACGGCGCAGCTCCATCCACGGCGGCATCGCCGGCCACTTCCTTCATGGCATCGCTCCCTCGGTGGTGGCATCCACATCAGTAGGAGATGCTGTTGCTTTAGCTCTCGCTCGCGCTGCTGCTCTGCTCTTTCTCTCGGTCCCCTGCCTGGTTTGCTCTTGCTCTTGCTCTTGCTCGCGCTGCTTCTCTCGCTCTTGCTCTTGCTTGCGATGCTGCTCCGATTTAGCTACACTCCAGTCGACCAAATCGACTTTTGGGTCAGTCGATTTTCAAGGGGTGGGGGGGGGGCTCGCCGGAGATAAGGAAGAACCAACCGCAGCGGGGAGGAGGGCTCACCGGAGAGGTACCCCACTATCTATCTTAGGGTTCAGGGTGGGGGCAGTGGTCGCTGGCAGTGGTGGGGCGGTGGCGTGGGGATCGCCGAAGAAAAAGATCGGCACAGGGGGCCCTACAGGGATGGCCGGGGCGGCAGCAGACCGGCGGTGGGGAGTGTTTTTGGGGCGGGCGGGGCGGCGCACCGCCGGCGGCGAGCGGCGGGGGGCGGCTGTTTGGCCGGTGGTGGCTGGCGGCTCAGGGGGGTGGAGGTTGAAGATGAACCGCAAGCCCTTGATTTCGTATCCAACGGCTGCAAAATCGACTAACCATAGATGAAAAAGTCAGTCGACTGACATGTAGCCTCACCTCTAGTGCGTTTAGTTTCGACAGTAAAATTCAGTTTCGACAACAAAATTCAGTTTCGATAGTTAAGTTCAGTTTCGATAGTTAAATTCAGTTTCGATAGTTAAGTTCAGAGATGAGTGGCTGATGTATACATCTAACACTTTATGGTTATGTATTTTACATCATCTATTGAAGTTGCTATTAGAATTCCACTCAGGTTAACGTTGTCTCTCTTGTCCTGCTTCAGCCTCGGCGTCGCACAACTCACTAGAGCTGCTCCAACGATGAAACCCTCCATCACAGCGGAGCAGTACCTCGGGCTCCATCTCCAGACGCCTAAGATCTACTTCCCCTCCTCCGACAGCCAAGTCAGCCGGAGCATCCTCACCGGCCAACCCAATCACGCTGAGATCGACATGGCTTCGCCAAAGAGGTTGTACACTTGTTGCATATCTTTTTTACTATACATGTTATATATATTGTCCACTGAGCACATAGAGTAACAGGAAATACAATCATTTTATCCTACTATATGACAAGCAGTGCGGTACCGGGCAACTTAGCTATCTGTGATGGACTCTCTTGAATGCCATCATTATTTATCTCTGCGCATTTGAGCTATGCATTTGTCGATGGCCCTGGGAGTTGAGCTAGTAGGTCAGTGGCCTGGGCCCAAAGTAATAGATGTAGCACAAAAACATATTTTTAGTGTAGGCTTTTCCTTGCTCAAGCCTGCCTACTGGAATCGCCAGTGCCTGAAAGGAAAATTGAATGAAAAACATAGGAATTGGAAAGTTTTGTATGGTACTACTTTTCATGAATTTGGTGCAAAGGAATGGAGCAAAGGAAAACTGTAGGATTTGTTCCTTTAGTGTCTCCTTGAAAGAAAAATCGTAGGAATTTTAATTTCCACTTGTCCTCCTTTTCAAATTCCTATTCATGAAGCACAAGACAAAGAGATAGTAGCATAATAGCATTATAACCGTACATTTTCTTGTGGTTTGACTTAATCTCACCATGCTTCTTTGCATCCTGTGATCTTCCAATTCTTGTGAACCAAACACCCAGATTGGCAGAAATCCTCTGTTTTTAAATTCTCTATTTTGCACGTGCATTCCTATCCTATCTTGTCTATTTCCTATCCCTGCATTGTTAGAATCCTCAAATTCAAACATGCCCTTACACAATTACTTCTATTACAGATATGTGTCAAAGAAAACCTTGTGTAGTTTGTCCTGCTCCTGCGGTGCTGTGTTCCACCCCAGCTCAGCTGCTCCAATGATGGAAGGGTTCACCACAGCAGGGATCCGCTCTCCAGACTGTCTTTCGCCGCCTCAGATCTTCTTCCCCGCCGCCGGCAGCCACGACAACTGCATTACCATCATCAACTGAGCAGATGACCTTGAGGATTACATGGGTCCGCAAGAGAGGTCGCACTCTTCCGTGTCTACTTATGTTATGCATCGCTTAATATGATGACATGCTACTTTATAGTCGTGTTCACCTATTAGACTCCGAGTCAGGTCCAAACTTATGCTGAAACTTGAGTTTTTAAATGGTTGTGGGGTACATATTGGGGCAGCAGTCAGTACTATCTGTCTACTATCTGGTTAATCTCAGGTGTCTACTATGAGTTTCATGTTGGGTGCAAACAAACATTAAAGGAGCCATTATCTGTATTTTTTAACTAAAGCTATTATCTGCCTGCTATCATTGGTTTGGGGTCTATCCACAGTTTGCTACCATCACTCTGGATTTCTGCATGCACTACTTACATAATCTCACTATGTTTTATTCCTATGCATGTCAGTTATTGTACACAATGGAACTAAACATGTAGAGCAAAAGAGATGAGCCTTGCGTGGCAATAAAATTTCATGCAGATGTCGCTCCATGGTGGGCGCAAAGGCATCCCCCCTCCACCCATTTTGGATCGTAATCAAGAGGAAGATAACTATTCTGAGGGGGATTCAGAAGCAGAAGACCACTCCTATTTACCCCATGAGGTCTTTGCTCTAACTTGGCATGCTGATGTTGGTTATATCATGCATATGGTGCCTTGCATTGCTTACTTTATACATCAAATATGTCAACTGCTTAGTTTAGATATGCTTTATGTGAATGCGATCTGTTTAGTTTATTCATCATTTATGTGAATTATGCAATGCCATCTTGTTTAGCCAGGCATCATATATGTGAATTTTGCAATGCCATCCTGCTTAGCCAGTCATCTTATATGTGAATTATATCAGGCCATCCTTTTTTTCTTTATGTATTACATTTGTCAACAATGTTAGTACATTCAACTACTCTTCGTGTGCATCAGCCATTTAACACGGTGATGGAAAATTCTGGAGTGAAAATAAGGTCTTCAGAGCAGACTATGCTATCTGACGAAGCGCATATCTCGCTGGTTACGGATAGCTCCTCAGAGGAGGATTCAGAGATAGATGACCAGTCCTATTCCCCCCCGAGGTGTATGCTCTAATTAACTTGGCAAGGTTATGTTACTCATATCGTGCGTATGGTGTCTTGCATTGCGATGTCATTTGATTAGTTTAGACATGCTTTGTGTGAATGCCACCTGTTTAGTGTCTAATTACCATATATGTGAATTATGCATTGCCATCTTGTTGCAAGACATTATATATGTGAATTATGCAATGCTATCTTGTTGCAAAGGCATTATATATGTGAATTATGCAATGCCATGATGTTGAGCCAATCATCATGTATGTGAATTATATCATGCTATCATTTTTTGTATTACGTGTTCCATTTGTCGACAACGTTTGTATATTCAACTACTCTTCCTGTGCATCGGCCATTTGAAGCGGTGATGGAAGTATCTGGAGTGAAAACAAGGTATTCAGAGCAGACAATGCTACCTGCTGAAGCAGACATCTTGCTGGATACAGAGAGCTCCTCAGAGGAGGATTCAGAGACTGATGACCAGTCCTATTTTCCCCCCTGAGGTCTATGCTCAAACTTGGCAGTGTTATATTACCCATGCCATGCATGTTGTCTTGCATTGCTTAGTTTTTACATCACATATGGATTTCCATCTTCTTACTTGCTTACTATATAAATCATATATTTGAATTATATCATGCCATCATGTTTACATACACAACATCTATCTGAATTATGGCATGGCAACCCATTTAATAAAGACATCATATAGTTATATCATCTCATCCTATTTAGTGTTTACAGTCATCATATTTTGAATTATGTCATTCTATCCGGGAATTTTATCATGCTATCATGTTTCCATAGGCGGCATGTATGTGAATTATGGCATGCCAACCTATTTAATAAACACATTATATAGTTATATCATGCCATTCATTTTACATAGTCATCATATTTTGAACTATATCTTTCCATCTTTTTTAGTTAGCCATCATAATGTGAAATTGTATCATGCTATCCTGTTTAGTTAGCCATCATATATGTGAAATTGTGTCATGCTATCCTGTTTGGTTAGAAAACATAAATGTGAATTATTTCATGCCCTCTTTTATTCCCCACTATCCATTGCACATGTCTATCATACAATGTCTGTACATTCAATTACTTTTCTTGTTTATCAGCCATTTGAATTGGAGAGGGTGATGGAAGTATCTAAGGGAGTAACAACACGGTCTTCAGAAAAGATAGTGCTACCAGTTGATGCAGATAGAACCACGGTTGTACTTGCCCAAGAACCAGCCCCACCACACATAACCCAGACTCTCGCAGATTGTACCCCTACCCAGTTGGACAGAGAACCAGCTACACCCCTTCTAATCCCAACCCCAGCAGATAGTAACCCAGTTCCAGTTGACACAGCACCATCTCCACCACAGAGCACCCAAACACGAGCAGTTAGTAAGGGAACTGCAGTTCCCAAAGCACGAGGACCACCGCTCCGAATCCCAACTCAACGCTTAAAGGAGAAGAAGAATTGTTCTCAGGTCAGGTTCTGTAGCTATGGTTCATACTCCTTTGCTCTTGCATCACTGTATTTACTCTGACCAACTATTTTCAAATTTGAAGGATGGGATTGAAACTCCAATGGCACAACAGGTATGTTTTAAACTTTTTTCTGTAACTGGTTTGCTGTTGTAACATGCTCTATATTGATTTTAGTTTCAATTCAATAAACAGTTATGTTCTCATGTCATGCACATTACAAGTGTCTCTATAGTTTCCCACACTTATATTCTATCTATTCTGCTTTGTCTTGAACAAATATTATTTGAACTGTGTCTCTATCTTGATTTGGCAACAAAAACTAGAATGATATAGGCCATAAAGTGACCATGGTACATAGATATATGTTTGTTTCATGCTGTTATCCTGTGCACTTTACTACTGAAATGATTTACCAAAATGAGTTTCATATACAACATGGTAAAGCTGTGACGTGTCTGCTTGATTCTCTTTTAGAATGCGGACAAAATATTGGAGAACAATACCCCATTATGCAATGGTGAAGGAAGTAATGCAGATAAGGTTCAAGATAGTGAGACATCCCTGTTGGTCTCCAAGAAAGCTGATAAAAACTACCTTGACAATAGTGAGAGAACCCAGAATTCATGTCTTGATGTAGTGTTCGAGTTACTGGCCACTACTGCTGGCACAAGCTCTTCGAACTCGCTGCCTGAATCAGTTTGTCTTCTTGAGTCTTAGCTTCAAGTTGAAAGACATCGATCAGATGTGTTGCGACAGGAAGCTGAAGGACTGAGGAAGTCCCTGCAGAATTCGGATGCATACTTTATGGTGTAACAACAAGCGCTGGAGGATTTAAGCGCCAAACAAGAGAAAGTTAATAAGCTTGCTAAGCATCTTGCCAGCATTATGGGTACCCAGGATATTGTTTCTTGAGATCTTCTGAAGTGGTTTCAGTTCTAGACTTGTTTTGCTGCGTCGTTTATTTGCACTGGTCGCCAACTTTGACAACCGGTGTATATGATATGCTGCTTTGTTCCCTATATTTGCACTGGTGGCGAACTTTGATGCCCAGTGGATGTAATATGTGTAATAGCCGTGATAGCCTAGCGTAAGTTGCTTGCTTATTTATTTCCTTGTTGTCTTGTTTATTTGTTTGCTTGTAGTCAGTGTTATTCTTTTTTCACAGTTTGCTAGTGGCCGCAATAACCTATTTTTTAAAACTAGGCCACAATAACCATGGGCTACATATTTACTGTAGTGACACTGGGCCTTCTATGGGCCGTAGAAACAATAGGCCTTCTACGGGGCATAGAAACAATGGGCCTTCTACGGGCCGTATCATCTATGGGCCTTCTACGGGCCGTATCATCAATGGGCCTTATACGGGCCGTATGATCGATTGCCCAAACATGGGCCAATAACATACCGATTTATGGTCGTAAACGGGCTAGAGTTGGAATCGTCCGTTCATGGGCCGACCATAATGGGCCGTCGTTAATCGTCCGTATTAGATAACGCTACGAAAACGGCCCAACGTATTAACGAGCCATAGACGGGCTGACTGTAAGCACGGGCTGAATTTGGCCCACAAGCAGAAAATGACAGTAACGGGCCATAAGTAACCGAATGCTAGAAATGAGCCCAAGAATAAATGGGCCCTGAGAAGGCTGAAAGATAACATGGGCTGGAAACGGCCCAACGGAATAATGGGCCGTTAATGGGTATAAAGTGATACACTGTTCATCACGGGCCAGTTTTACCACGGGCCGTTAATGGGCCGAGGGTTACTAAGGGCCTCATATGGGCCAAAATACGTCATGGGCCATACATGGGTCGGATGTTAAAACGGGATGGGATTATATTCGACGGCCCAGATGACGCTACTGGGCCTAATTCGGATAGGCCGTAAAGGGGCCCAGGGTTAGCGGGCTGTAAATGGGCTATATGCGAATAGGCCATTAAAAGGCTTGCCGTGGGCCGGCCCGCCATATTTTGACCAAGTCAAACGGGCCAGCCTTTTCACAGGAATGGACCTCTGTTGGGCCATGCCATGTGTCGATGTATCATAGGTGCTTTGGGTCCAATGAGTGGATGACATCTATCCCAACGGTGAGCCGACACGTGTTTCCTCCAGCCAATGATGATTTTACACGTGGAAAATCCCCATTCGTCGGGGCTGTTAACGGGTTATCGGATCCAAAACTGGACCCGATAGCTTAACGGCGTTCCGTTACGGTGGATGCCACGTGTCGGTCACCCTTGACAAAGCACTTCTGTGACGCGCGATTTATCGTCATGGAAGTGGACACTTCCGTGATGATAATTTTGGTAATGTCATGGAACACTTCTACGACAGCACATGTATGACTATCTTGATTCTGTCATAAATTTGTCATGGATGTACATGCATGACAGAAAACGTGACCTACTGTGACAAACATGTATCATCACGGAAGTGTATTTTTTTGTAGTGTTACCTTCGATCCTTAGACGCACAGTTCGGGACCCCCTACCCGAGATCGGCCGGTTTTGACACCGACATTGGTGCTTTCATTGAGAGTTCCTCTGTATCGTTGATGGAAGGATTGATGGATCGCCGTGTCATTAATGACATCATTACCTCTGGGAGGGCCCTGGCTCCAGGACAGGTGCCCCAGCTTGGCGGCTTCACCATGGGCGCCTGCTTGGCCGTTAAGCCAAAGGCAGCCCCTGCGATCGCCAATCATCACCTCCGCATCACCCTTGAACCATCCGAGAAGATGGATCCGGCAGATGTCTCATCCTTGAACGAACTACTAGATCGCATCATTGCCCTGGGAGTCGCAACGGATTATGATCGGATCAGGCTTAAACCCGATCAGAGGGAAATCAGGTCCCCGCCGGTCACCCATCTGGTAGCGGTCGTGGAGGAGCAAGTCGAGGATACTTCTCCCCCATGTTAAGAACAAGCTATGTTCGGATTTACGAGCCCTGTGTGCTGGATACACGTCTTCAGGAAGAGACTGTATGTCCTCCAAACATGGAATCCGGCGTCAAGCCCGAAAGTCTCTAGGACCCTCCGGATCCTGGATTAGTGACTTCGAAGATTCTTCAAGCTCCAGATCCAATGGCGGGTCAAGGTTCAGATTTTAGCCCGCCCACCCACCACATGCAATATTCCCCAAGCAATTCAGGTCCTCCAATCGTATGTGACCTAATGTACGTACGACAGTAGCCTCAGGAAATGGTCCATCAATTCTAGGCCAGGTTCCTCCTTGTTAAAAACAAGATTAAGGATTGCTGCGAGGATGATGTAGTTTCAGTTTTTTGCCGCAATTGTACGGACGAGGGAATCCTCAATGCCCTCAACCGCTGCCGCATACTACACTTTGCAGATTTGGCACACATAGTACAGAAGTACTGCGCAATGGAAAGCGCTTGGAAAGCCCAGACAGCCCGATGGGATCCTCCTGCCTTTAAGCAGCCCACCAGACGGGCTAAAAGGATGCACCCTTATAGGCCACCCAATCATCGCCTCATTGACAAGAGAACCAAATCCTTCACAGAACATAGAACTGTCCTTAATGAACTTCTCGACAAGCCCTGTCAGATACAGACTACACTGAATACTGGACCAACACATGACCTTCGGGCATGTGGGTGCTCCGGCAAGTGGCTAAGAGCGGCGAGGCCATCCTCACCAACATCACCCCGAAGACGCACTCTTCGGAAGACGACGATCTCAATGTCTTTACGGTCTTTGATACCTTTTCTTCAAACAATCGGTGCAAGAGGGCGCTCTGCGACCTCGCCGAAGTCAACCAAGTAGCCGCAATAAATCCTTGGAATGATACGGCAATAACTTTTACTGTCGACGATGAACCAAGGGCCAGATCAGTCCAAGCACCTGCCGCCTTGGTCTTAAACCCAATTGTGGATGGTTTTAGGCTCACTAAGGTGCTCATGGACGGCGGCAGCAGACTAAACCTCATCTACAAGGACACAACTCACTGTGTTTCCTCGATGCATACTCCGGATACCATCAAATTAAGATGAAGGAGTCCGACCAGGCTGCAACAGCGTTCATTACCCCCTATGGGCCTTTCTGCTTCAACACTATGCCCTTTGGGCTCAGAAACGCCAGTGCCACTGACCAACGCATGATTCAAACATGTCTGGAAAAGCAAATTGGCAAGACAGTGGAGGCATGAGTAGATGATGTCGTCATTAATACTAAACATATCGAATCATTGGTGGATGATCTACGACTCACATTTGACAACCTCCGAACATACGACATATGACTCAATCCAGAAAAATGTGTCTTCGGCGTCCCAGCCGGAAAACTACTTGGGTTCATTGTTTACAATAGAGAAATTGAAGTGAACCCAGCAAAAATCCGGGCCTTGTCACAATTGGCAACGCCAACAGACTTAAAGCAAGTCCAAAAATTAGCGGGGTGCATGGCAGCCCTGAGCCGCTTTATCTCCAGGCTGGGAGAAAAGGCGCTACCACTTTATCGACTACTCCGACACGCCGATCACTTCGAATGGACAGACGCGGCTACAACCGGATTGGAAGAAAAAAAAATTCTAGCAAGCAACCCAATCCTTGCTGCACCAAGTGTTGGCGAACCCATGTTTCTCTACATATCCGTGACTCACCAGGTAGTGAGTGGGGTACTCGTCATCGAACGACAGGAGGAGGGACATAAATTTCCTCTCCAAAAACCAGTGTACTATGTATCGACGGTTCTAACACCATGCAAATCTCGATACCCACACTATCAAAAGATAGCATATGCGGTCTTTATGGCATCCTGGAAGCGGCAGCACGACTATCAAGAGTGTTCGATCACGGTGGCTTCCGCACTCAATGACATCATAAACAATTGGGACGCCACCGGCCGCATTGCCAAATGGGAAATCAAACTCCTGCCATTTGAAATAACATACAATCCACGCCGAGCTATTAAATTCAGTTGTTGGCCGACTTTGTCACCGAATGGACAAAAGCCGAGCTCCCTAAAGAGTACAACACATACTCTAATTGGGTGATGTACTTTGACAGCTCTAAAATGTTAGCCGGATTGGGGGCCGGTGTCATCCTAACATCCCCTACAGGGGACACAGTCCATTACATGTTACAAATCATGTATACGGACTCCAACAATGCAGCCGAATATGAGGCACTATTGCAAGGTCTCCGAATGGCTGTTTCCATGGGTATACAACGCCTTGAGGTGCGTGGGGACTCTAAACTCGCAATATCCCAAATAAATGGAGATTTCGATGCAAAAGATCCAAAGATGGTGGCATACTGCAATGACGCACTTAAAATATCAGCCTGGTTCGAGGGTCTTGAGTTTCATCATGTTGCTCGAGACAGTAATCAGGCAGCCGACATCCTCGCTCGAATGGGCGCTAAACGTGACCCCGTCCCACCTAACACCTTTGTCAAAAGGCTCTTCAATCCATCTGTGGTATGGAAGGACGAGAGCGGTAATACCATTCCGGAGCCGATCATACCCTCAGATGCCGAACACAATTCTGATATCATCGGGGGCTCGGACACCGAAATGACACCTTCCGCCCATGTAATCATGGCTGTCATTGCTCCATGGACCGAACCTTCCTAGCCTACCTTAATAGGCGGGAGCTCCCTGATGACCAGAATGAGGCCCGCCGCATAGTCCGACGCTCAAAAGCCTACAAAGTTCATGAAGGGGAACTCTACAAGAAAAGTGCTACTGGCGTTCTTTAAAGATGCATCTCCGAAGAGGAGGGGCGGCAACTCTTGGCCGAAATACATGCTGGTCTCGGTGGCCACCATGCCGTAGCTCGGGCCCTCGTGAGTAAGGCCTTCTGTAAAGGTTTCTTTTGGCCCATGACCCGAGTAGATGCAAAAGCCCTTATACAACAATGTGTCGGGTGCCAGTTGTTCGCTAACCAAAGTCATATGCCACCCACTGCCCTAAAAACAATCCCCATTACTTGGCCTTTCGTGGTCTGGGGGCTCGATATGGTTGGACCCCTTAAATGGGGAAGCCACAAGAATAAATATTTGCTGGTTATGGTGGATAAATTCACTAAGTGGATAGAGGCCAAACCAGTCAAAACAGCTGAAGCTAGGCCGGTGATAGACTTTATATCCGGCATTGTACACCATTATAGTGTCCCACACAACATTATAACTGATAATGGCACCAACTTCACAGCCGATGAGGTGAAAAACTGGTGTGCTAACCTGTGCATTAAGCTTGATTACGCCTTCGTATATCACCCTCAAACAAATGGCCAGGTCGAACGGGCTAATGGTTTGATAACGAGCAACATTAAACCCAGACTAGTGTGATCCCTACGGGGGCCAGATAAACACTGGGTCGAGGAACTTGATTCCATACTCTGGGGACTATGGACAATTCCCAATCGCACGACCGGATACACATGCTTCTTCATGGTGTACGGTGCAGAGGCTGTCTTGCCCTATGACATTATTCATAAGTCACCTCGAGTGCGCATGTATGAAGAGAAAGAAGCTGAGCTTGATCAGCAGGATGACCTAGATGGCCTGGAGGAGGAGCGCAATGTTGCAAAAGCCCGTTTTGCATTCTATCAACAACAGGCTCGGAGATACCAAAGCGGGGAAGTGCAGGCCAAGACTTATAATGTCGGTGAACTTGTTTTACGCCTTACGGAGAAGAAAAAGGACAAACTCAAACCAAAATGGGAGGGTCCCTTCATTATCGTTGAAGCTCTCACAGGAGGAGCCTACCACCTTTGCAATGCATCTGATAATCGCCCCGAGCCAAATCCATGGAATGCTGCTCGGCTCCGAAGATTCTACACATAAGTTCGGCTATACTTGTTTTTTGTTCCTTTTTCTCCTCTTCATCTATTCTTTGTTTTCTCGTTTCGGTACGACTTCCATGATGCGTTCGGATAAGCCGAATACTTGAGGGGTACACATCCTTAAATGTATATATCCCACCATGACTGGGGGGCTTCTTTAACCGAAGCTTACTATTATTTCGAGCTTGGAGCTCACATTATAAGTGTCGTTTGCTGATATACATCCTTTTTTGCCATCATATGAACCTTTATGACTTAAGTTTTTGCCAAGTTGGGTTGCCTCGCTCCTGTGTTTATGCCCTACGTTCCTAATTGTTCAGCTAGGGCGTAAAGGGAGCACCTCTGCGATTGTTACAACCAGGTCATCCAGATATGTACCTCAGACGGGTGAAGCCAAAAGCTAGCGTTCTTAATAAAATAAGTGGTCGGCAATCAAGCGAAAGATTGTTACATTATGGTGAACCCTCTAACAAGGTGGGACACTTCTCTCCCGTACTACGGACCAATGCCACGGCATGCATAATTCCAGCATGCCAACCCAAGGAAAGGGACCTTTAACGGACCTATTTTCCTTGGAAGATGTTTCTTACATATGTGCTACCTCTTGAGCATGCGTTGGTTTTACCTTGAAGAGGAAAGGGTGATGCAGCAAAATAGCGTAAGTATTTCCCTCAGTTTTGAGAACCAAGGTATCAATCCAGTAGGAGACAACGCACAAGTCACCTAGTGCCTGCACAAACAATCAAGAACCTTGCAACCAACGCGATAAAGGGGTTGTCAATCCCTTCATGGTCACTCGCAAAAGTGAGATCTGATAAAGATAGTAAAGTAAATATTTTTGGTATTTTTTTTGTATAGATTGGAAAGTAAAGAATGCAAAATAGTAAACGAGATGCTATGTAAGAGATGCAATATAATAAGAAAGAGACCCGGGGGCCATATGTTTCACTAGTGGCTTCTCCCAAGATAGCGTGTATTACGGTGGGTGAACAAATTACTGCCGAGCAATTGATATAAAAGTGCATACTTATGAGAATATCTAACGCAATGATCATGAATATAGGCATCACGTCCATGTCAAGTAGATCGAAATGATTCTGCATCTACTACTATTACTCCACACATCAACCGCTATCTAGCATGCATCTAGAGTATTAAGTTCATAAGAACAGAGTAACGCTTTAAGCAAGATGACATGATGTAGAGGGATAAACTCAAGCAATACGATATAAACCCCATCTTTTTATCCTCGATGGAAACAATACACAATACGTGCCTTGCTGCCCCTACTGTCACTGGGAAAGGACACCGCAAGATTGAACCCAAAGCTAAGCACTTCTCCCATTGCAAGAAAGATCAATCTAGTAGGCCAAACTAAAACGATAATTTGAAGAGACTTGCAAAGATATCAAATCATGCATATAAGAATTCAGAGAAGAACCAAATAATAATCATAGATAATCTTGTTCATAAACCCACAATTCATCGGATCTCGGCAAACACACCGCAAAAGAGTATTACATCGAATAGATCTCCAAGAACATCGAGGAGAACTTTGGATTGAGAATCCAAGAGACAGAAGAAGCCATCTAGCTAATAACTATGGACCCGAAAGTCTGTGGTAAACTACTCACGCTTCATCAGAGAGGCTATGGTGTTGATGTAGAAGCCCCCCGTGACCGATTCCCCCTCCGGTAGATCGCCGGAAGAGGCCCCAGGATGGGATCTCACGGGTACAGAAGGTTGCAGGGGTGGAAAAGTGGTTTCGTGGCTCTCTGCGATTGATCTAGGGTATAAGAGTATATATTGGAGAAAGAAGTATCTCGGTGGAGCTATGAGGGGCCCACGAGGGTGGGGGCGCGCCTACCCCCCCGGGCGCGCCCTCCTGCTTCGTGGCCGCCTCGTGGCATTCTAGACTTCAACTCCAAGTCTCCTGGTTTGCTTTCGGTCCAAGAAAGATCATTGCGAAGGTTTCATTCCGTTTGGATTCCGCTTGGTATTCCTTTTCTGCGAAACTCTAAAATAGGCAAAAAAACAGAAACTAGAACTGGGTGTCCAGTTAATAGGTTAGTGCCAAAAATAATATAAAAGATCATATTAAAGCCCATTAAACATCCAAAACAGATAATATAATAGCATGGAACAATCCAAAATTATAGATACGTTGGAGACGTATGAAGCATCCCCAAGCTTAATTCATGCTCGTCCTCGAGTAGGTAAATGATAAAAACATAATTTTTTGATGTGGAATGCTACATAACATAATTATCAATGTAATTTTCTTTATTGTGGCAAGAATGTTTAGATTGGAAAGATTCAAAACAAAAGTTTAATATTGACATAAAAATAATAATACTTCAAGCATACTAATAAAGCAATCATGTCTTCTCAAAATAACATGGCCAAAGAAAGCTATCCCTACAAAATCATATAGTCTGGCTATGCTCTATCTTCATCACATAAAATATTTAAATCATGCACAACCCCGATGACAAGCCAAATAATTGTTTCATACTTTTGATGTTCTCAAACTTTTTCAATCTTCACGCAATACATGAGTGTGAGCCATGGACATAGCACTATAGGTGGAATAGAATGGTGGTTGTGGAGAAGACAAAAAGGAGAAGATAGTCTCACATCTACTAGGCGTATCAATGGGCTATGGAGATGCCCATCAATAGATATCAATGTGAGTGGGTAGGTATTTCCATGCAATGGATGCATTGGAGCTAAGTGTATGAAAGCTCAAAAAGAAACTTAGTGGGTGTGCATCCAACTTTCTTGCTCACGAAGACCTAGGAAATTTTGAGGAAGCCCATCATTGGAATATACAATACAAGTTATATAATGAAAAATCCCGACTAGTATATGAAAGTGACAAAATAGGAGACTCTCTACCATGAAGATCGTGGTGCTACTTTGAAGCACAAGTGTGGAAAAAGGATAGTAGCATTGCCCCTTCTCTCTTTTTCTCTCATTTTTTTATTTGGGCCTTTTTCTCTTTTTTTATGGCCTCTTTTTTCTCTTTTATTATTTTTCGTCTGGTGTCTCATCCCGACTTGTGGGGGAATCATAGTCTCCATCATCCTTTCCTCACTGGGACAATGCTCTAATATTGATGATCATCACACTTTTATTTACTTACAACTCAAGAATTACAACTCGATACTTATAACAAACTATGACTCTATGTGAATGCCTCGGGCGGTGTACCGGGATGTGCAATGAATCAAGAGTGACATGTATGAAAGAATTATGAAGGTGGCTTTTCCACAAATATGATGTCAACTACATGATCATGCAAAGCAATATGACAATGATGAAGCGTGTCATAATAAATGGAATGGTGGAAAGTTGCATGGCAATATATCTCGGAATGGCTATGGAAATACCATAATAGTTAGGTATGGTGGCTATTTTGAGGAAGGTAAATGGTAGGTTTATGGTACTAGAGAGGCTAGCAACGATTGAAGGGTGAGAGTGCGTATAATCCATTGACTCAACATTAGTCAAAGAAGTCACATACTTATTGCAAAAATCTATTAGTTATCCAAACGAAGTACTACGTGCATGCTCCTAGGGAGATAGATTGGTAGGAAAAGACCATCCCTCATCCCCGACTGCCACTCATAAGGAAGACAATCAAAAAATAAATCATGCGCCGACTTCATCACATAACGGTTCACCATACGTGCATGCTATGGGAATCACAAACTTTAACACAAGTATCTCTCAAATTCACAACTACTCAACTAGCATGACTCTAATATCACTATCTTCATATCTCAAAACAATCATAAGGAATCAAACTTCTCATAGTATTCAATGCACTTTATATGAAAGTTTTTATTATACCCATCTTGGATGCCCATCATATTAGGACTAGTTTTATAGCCAAAGAAAATTACCATGTTGTTCTAAAGACTCTCAAAATAATATAAATGAAGCATGAGAGATCAATAATTTCTATAAAACCACCACCGTGCTCTAAAAAGATATAAGTGAAGCACTAGAGCAAAAATTATCTAGCTCAAAAGATATAAGTGAAGCACATAGAGTATTCTAATAAATTCCGATTCATGCGTGTCTCTCCCAAAAGGTGTGTACATCAAGGATGATTGTGGTAAACTAAAAAGCGAAGACTCAAATCATACAAGACGCTCCAAGCAAAACACATATCATGTGGTGAATAAAAATATAGCCTCAAGTAAAGTTTCCGATAGACGAAGACGAAAGAGGGATGTCTTCCGGGGCATCCCCAAGCTTAGGCTTTTGGTTGTCCTTGAATTTTACCTTGTGGTGCCTTGGGCATCCCCAAGCTTAGGATCTTGCCACTCCTTGTTCCAAAATCCATCCAATCTTTACCCAAAAACTTGAAAACTTCACAACACAAAACTTCAACAGAAAATCTCATGAGCTCCGTTAGTCTAAGAAAATAAACCACCACTTTAAGGTACTGTAATTAACTCATTCTTTATTTATATTTGCGTTAAACCTACTGTATTCCAACTTCTCTATGGTTCATACCCCCGATACTATCCATGGATTCATCAAAATAAGCAAACAACGCGCGAAAAACAGAATCTGTCAAAATCAGAATAGTCTGTAGCAATTTGGAGGTTTCGAATACTTATGTAACTCCAAAAATTCTGAAAAATCAGGAAGACCAGGATAGAAAGTATATTGATATACTGCAGTTGGAATTGGTATTTTATCGCTCTCTGGTAAACAATGATAATTATTTTCGTGAGCACATACTTTCTGTTTTTATCAGCAAGATCAAACTACAATCACCCAAGAAGATCCTAAAGGCTTTACTTGGCACAAACACTAATTAAAACATAAAAAATACAATCATAACAGTAGCATAATTGTGTTAACACACAAAAACAGGAAGCAAAAAGCAAAAATAAAATTTATTCATTGGGTTGCCTCCCAACAAGCGCTATCGTTTAACGCCCTTAGCTAGGCATTGATAATTTTAATGATGCTCACATGAAGCATATCAATTAACATAAAGAGAGCATCATATAGCATGTAAAAAACACATCTAAGTCTAACATACTTCCTATGCATAGGCATCTTATAGGCAAACAAATTATCATAGCAAGCAAAAACTAGCATATGCAAGGAAGAGGAAAGAAACAATAGCAATCCCAACATAACGAGAGGTAATTTAGCAACATGAAAATTTCTACAACCATATTTCCCTCTCTCATAATAATTACATGTAGTATCATAATCAATTTCAAAAATATAACTATCACATAAAATTTTCTCTTCATGATCCACATGCATGCAAAGTTGACACTCTTCCGAAATAGTGGGATTATCATAAAATAAATTCATGACCTCTCCGAACCTACTTTTACCAAAAACTTCATAAGATTGAACATTATCCAAATATGTGGGATATAAAGTTAACACTCTTCCAAACCCACTTTCAATACTATTGCAAACATTATTATCAATCTCATATTCATCATGGGGCTTAAATAAATTTTCAAGATCATAAGAGAAATCACCCCAATCATGATCATTGCAACAAGTAGTAGACATAGCAAAATTAGCATCCCCAAGCTTAGGGTTTTGCATATCATTAACACAACTGGCATTAATAGAATTTATAATAACATCATTGCAATCATGCTTTTCATTCAAGGAGCTATCGTGAATCACTTTATAATTTTCTTCTTTCAACACTTTATCACAATTTTCAGATTCACAAATTTCAAGCAAAACCTCATAAAGATAATCTAGTGCACTCAACTCACTAGAAATTGGTTCATCATAATTGGATCTTTTAAAAAGATTAGCAAGAGGATGAGGATCGATAACAATAGATATTTAGTAAGCGAAGATGCAAGCTAATAGAAGGCACATGGTAACACGAGCAAACAGAAGGACGAACGGAAGAAGGGCGAAGGAAAGGCAAAGGTTTTTGAGAAAATCGTTTTAGAAGTGGGGGAGAGGAAAACGAGAGGCGAATGGAAAATAATGTAATGTGAGGGATAAGAGTTTATGATGGGTACTTGGTATGTCTTGACTTGGCGTAGATCTCCCCGGCAACGGCGCCAGAAATCCTTCTTGCTACCTCTTGAGCATGTGTTGGTTGATACGTCTCCAACGTATCTATAATTTTTGATTGCTCCATGCTATATTATCTACCATTTTGGACATTATTGGGCTTTATTATCCACTTTTATATTATTTTTGGGACTAACCTATTAACCGGAGGCCCATCCCAGAATTGTTGTTTTTTGCCTGCTTTAGGGTTTCGAATAAAAGGAGTATCAAACGGAGTCCAAACGGAATGAAACCTTCCGGAATGTGATTTTCTCAATGAACAAGACCCGGGAGACTTGGACCCTACGTTAAGAAAGAAAAGAGGAGGCAACGAGGTAGGGGGGCGCGCCTACCCCCCCAGGCGTGCCCTCCACCCTCGTGGCCCCCCTGTTCCTCCACCGACGTGCTCCTTCCTCCTATATATACCTACGTACCCCCAAACGATCAGAAACGGAGCCAAAACCCTAATTCCACCGCCGCAACTTTCTGTATCCACGAGATCCCATCTTGGGGCCTGTTCCGGAGCTCCGCCGGAGGAGCCATCGATCACGGAGGGCTTCTACATCAACACCATAGCCCCTCCGATGAAGTGTGGGTAGTTTACCTCAGACCTATGGGTCCATAGTTAGTAGATAGATGGTTTCTTCTCTCTTTTTGGATCTCAATACAATGTTCTCCCCCTCTCTTGTGGAGAACTATTCGATGTAATCTTGTTTTTGCGGTGTGTTTGTTGAGACCGATGAATTGTGGGTTTATGATCAAGTCTATCTATGAACAATATTTGAATCTTCTCTGAATTCTTTTATGTATGATTGGTTATCTTTGCAAGTCTCTTCGAATTATCAGTTTGGTTTGGCCTACTAGATTGATCTTTCTTGCAATGGGAGAAGTGCTTAGCTTTGGGTTCAATCTTGCGGTGCCCTTTCCCAGTGACAGTAGGGGCAGCAAGGCACGTATTGTATTGTTTCCATCGAGGATAACAAGATGGGGTTTTCTTCATATTGCATGAGTCTATCCCTCTACATCATGTCATCTTGCTTAAGGCGTTACTCTGTTTTTAACTTAATACTCTACATGCATGCTGGATAGCGGTCGATGAGTGGAGTAATAGTAGTAGATGCAGGCAGGAGTCAGTCTACTTGTCTCGGACGTGATGCCTATATAGATGATCATACCTAGATATTCTCATAACTATGCTCAATTCTGTCAATTGCTCAATAGTAATTTGTTCACCCACCGCAGAATACTTATGCTCTCGAGAGAAGCCACTAGTGAAACCTGTGGCCCCCGGGTCTATCTTCATCATATTAATCTCCTACTACTTAGTTATTTCCTTTGCTATTTCCTTTGCCTTTATTTTACTTTGCATATTTATCATAAAAATACCAAAAATATTATCTTATCATATCTATCAGATCTCAATCTTGTAAGTGGCCTTATAGGGATTGAGAACCCCTATTTGCGTTGGTTGCGAGGATTTATTTGCTTTGTGCAGGTACGAGGGACTCACGCGTAGCCTCCTACTAGATTGATACCTTGGTTCTCAAAAACTAAGGGAAATACTTACGCTATTTTGCTACATCATCCCTTCCTCTTCGGGGAAAAATCAACGCAGTGCTCAAGAGGTATCAAGATGGATTTCTAGCGCCGTTGCCGGGGAGGTCTATGCAAAAGTCAACATACCAAGTACCCGTCACATACCCTTATCTCCCGCATTACATTATTTGCCATTTGCCTCTCGTTTTCCTCTCCCCCACTTCACCCTTGCCGTTTTATTCGCCCTCTCTCTCTATCCTCCCTCTCTTTCTCTATTTGCCTCTTTTTGCCCGCTTGCTTTTTGTTTGCTTGTGTGTTAGTTAGTTTGCTTGTCGTCATGGCTAGTCCCTTATCTTCTCCGTTGTCTCCCGAGAATGAAATTCTAAATTTTAAGCAAAGGGAGGGAGAAAATCTAAAAGATGCTTGGTATAGAATTTGCAATGCTCAAAATAGATCTACTAGGAAGCAATCTACTTCCGTTCTTCTTCACAATTTTTATGTAGGCATTACTCCTTGGCACCGTTATGTTCTTGATACTATTACCGGAGGGAACTTTTTTGGTAGCCATACTTTTGATTCTTATAATGCTATGTTAGATTTATTCGGCTCACCCCCTCTCTTGGTTAATGGAACTATATTAACTTTGGAGCATGTAATGCAAAGGCTTGAAATTATTGAAAATAAGGTTGCTACCGTAGAGTTAATTGAAAATTTGGACAGAAAGATCCACAGCCGAATCTCTCAATATGGATCTAAAGTAGGAGTTACTTTGAAAAATATTAAAGAAAAGGAACCCATAGTTAATGAGAAAATAAATCACGATTCTACTAGGATCGATAAACTTGAGGGTATTATCAGCAACTTGGGAACCGCTTTTTCTTCCGTGAAGAATACTCCAAGTCCTCCCACTAAAATTTCCAAGCTTATGTATGTTCCTAAAAATAAGGGTGAATCCTCTAGTAAGGAAAATGCGGATCTCAAATCTATAAGTATTCATCCCAATCTTTTTGCTATCATTAAGGAACCATTTGTTACAAATGAATTTTTCGATCTTGTGCCTAAAAGTTTGATAATTAATAAAAAGAAATAGATTCCTAAAGATGGTAGATGCCTCATTGAAGAATTGCCCACCAAATATGGCAATACCTAGATCTATTCTTGCTTGTTATGCCTAGCTAGGGGCGTTAAACGATAGCGCTTGTTGGGAGGCAACCCAATTTTATTTTTATTCCTTGCTTTTTTCCCCTGTTTAGTAATAAATAATTTATCTAGCCTCTGTTTTGGTTGTGTTTTTTGTGTTTAATTAGTGTTTGTGCCAAGTAGAACCGTTGGGAAGACTTGGGGAAAGTCTTGTTGAACTTGCTGTAAAAAACAGAAACTTTAGTGCTCACGAGAACTGCTGTCATTTTTATTTGGAAAGTGATATTTAGTTAATTATTTTTGCAGATGATTAATAGATAAATTCCTCACGTCCAGCAATTTATTTTAGAATTTTTGGGGTTCCATATCTTGCTCTAGCTACATATTACTACAGACTGTTCTGTTTTTGACAGATTCTGTTTTTCGTGTGTTGTTTGCTTATTTTGATGAATCTATGGCTAGTAAAATAGTTTATAAACCATAGATAAGTTGGAATACAGTAGGTATAATAACAATATAAATAAATAATGAGTTCATTACAGTACCTTGAAGTGGTCTTTTATTTTCTTTCGCTAACGGAGCTCACGAGATGTTCTACTTTAAGTTTTGTGTTGTGAAGTTTTCAAGTTTTGGGTAAAGATTTGATGGATTATGGAACAAGGAGTGGCAATAGCCTAAGCTTCGGGATGCCCATGGCACCCCCAAGATAATCTAAGGACACCTAAAATCCAAAGCTTGGGGATGCCCCAGAAGGCATCCCCTCTTTCGTCTACTTCTATCGGTAACTTTACTTGGAGCTATATTTTTATTCGCCACATGATATGTGTTTTACTTGGAGTGCCTTGTATTATTTGAGTCTTTGCTTTTTATTTTACCACAATCATCCTTACTGTACACACCTTTTGAGAGATCCATACATGATTTGGAATTTGTTAGAATACTCTATGTGCTTCGCTTATATCTTTTGAGTTATATAGTTTTGCTCTAGTACTTCACTTATATCTTTTAGAGCACGGTGGTGGATTTGTTTTATAGAAACTATTGATCTCTCATGCTTCACTTAGATTATTTTGAGAGTCTTAATAGCATGGTAATTTGCTTAAAATCCTAATATGCTAGGTATTCAAAGTTAGTAAAATTTCCTTAAGAGTGTTCTGAATACTAATAGAAGTTTGATGCTTGATGATTATTTTGAGATATGGAGGTAATAATATCAAAGTCGTGCTAGTTGAGTAGCTGTGAAATTGAGAAATACTTGTGTTGAAGTTTGCAAGTCTCGTAGCATGCATGTATGGTAAATGTTATGCAACAAATTTGAAACATGAGGTGTTATTTGATTGTCTTCCTTATGAGTGGCGGTCGGGGACGAGCGATGGTCTTTTCCTACCAATGTATCCCCCTAGGAGCATGCGCGTAGTACCGAGGTTTTTGAAGACTTGTAGATTTTTGCAATAAGTATGTGAGTTCTTTATGACTAATGTTGAGTCCATGGATTATACGCACTCTCACCCTTCCATCCTTGCTAGCCTCTTCAGTACCGTGCATTGCCCTTTCTCACATTGAGAGTTGGCGCAAACTTCGTCGGTGCATCCAAACCCCGTGATATGATACGCTCTTTCACACATAAACCTCCTTATATCTTCCTCAAAACAACCACCATACCTACCTATTATGGCATTTCCATAGCCATTCTGAGATATATTACCATGCAACTTTCCGTCATTCCGTTCATCATGACACATTCATCATTGTCATATTTCTTAGCATGATCATGTAGTTGACATAGTATTTGTGGCAAAGCCACCATTCATAATTCTTTAATACATGTCACTCTTGGTCCATTGCATATCCCGGTACACCGCCGGAGACATTCATATAGAGTCATCTTTTGTTCTAGTATTGAGTTGTAACCATTGAGTTGTAAATAAATAGAAGTATGATGATCATCATTTTCTAGAGCATTGTCCCAAGTAGGGAATTAAAAAAAAGAAAGGCCATAAAAAAAGAGAAGGACCAAAAAAAGAGAGAAAGGCCATAAAAAGAGAGAGAAGCCCCCCCCCCAAATGAGAGAAAAAGAGAGAAGGGACAATGTTACTATCCTTTGCCACACTTGTGCTTCAAAGTAGCACCTTAATCTTCCTGTTAGAGAGTCTCTTGTTTTGTCACTTTCATATACTAGTGGGAATTTTTCATTATAGAACTTGGCTTGTATATTCCAACAATGGGCCTCCTCAAGTGCCCTAGGTCTTCGTGAGCAAGCAAGTTGGATGCACACCCACTAGTTTTCTTTTGTTGAGCTTTCATACATTTATAGCTCTAGTGCATCTGTTGCATGGAAATCCCTACTCCTTGCATTAACATCAATCGGTGGGCATCTCCATAGCCCATTGATTAGCCTCGTTGATGTGAGACTTTCTCCTATTTTGTCTTCTCCACATAACCCCCCTCATTATATTCTATTCCACCCATAGTGCTATGTCCATGGCTCGCGCTGATATATTGCGTGAAAGTTTATAGGTTTGAGATTACTAAAGTATGAAACAATTGCTTGGCTTGTCATCGGGGTTGGGCATGATGAGAGCATTCTTGTGTGACGAAAATGAAACATGACTAAACTATATGATTTTGTAGGGATGAACTTTGTTTGGCCATGTTATTTTGAGAAGACATAATTGCTTAGTTAGTATGCTTGAAGTATTATTATTTTTATGTCAATATGAACTTTTTTCTTGAATCTTTTGGATCTGAATATTTATACCACAATTGAGAAGAATTACATTAAAAATTATACCAAGTAGCACTCCGCATCAAAAATTCTATTTTTATCATTTACCTACTCGAGGACGAGCATGAATTAAGCTTGGGGATGCTTGATACGTTCCAACGTATCTATAATTTTTGATTGCTCCTTGCTATATTATCTACTGTTTTGGACATTATTGGGCTTTATTATCCACTTTTATATTATTTTTGGGACTAACCTATTAATTGGAGGCCCAACCCAGAATTGCTGTTTTTTGCCTGTTTTAGGGTTTCGAAGAAAAGGAATATCAAACGGAGTGCAAATGGAATGAAACCTTCGGGAACATGATTTTCTCAACGAACAAGACCCGGGAGACTTGGACCCTACGCCAAGAAAGAAAAGAGGAGGCCACGAGGTAGGGGGGCGTGCCTACCCCCCCCCCAGGCGCGCCCACCACCCTCGTGGGCCCCTGTTGCTCCACCGACGTACTCCTTCTTCCTATATATACCTGCGTACCACCAAACGATCAGAAACGGAGCCAAAACCCTAATTTCACCGCCGCAACTTTCTGTATCCACGAGATCCCATCTTGGGGCCTGTTCCGGAGCTCCGCCGGAGGGGGCATCGATCACGGAGGGCTTCTACATCAACACCATAGCCCCTCCGATGAAGTGTGAGTAGTTTACCTCAGACCTACGGGTCCATAGTTAGTAGCTAGATGGCTTCTTCTCTCTTTTTGGATCTCAATACAATGTTCTCCCCCTCTCTTGTGGAGAACTATTCGATGTAATCTTCTTTTTGCGGTGTGTTTGTTGAGACCGATGAATTGTGGGTTTATGATCAAGTCTATCTATGAACAACATTTGAATCTTCTCTGAATTCTTTTATGTATGATTGGTTATCTTAGCAAGTCTCTTCGAATTATCAGTTTGGTTTGGCCTACTAGATTGATATTTCTTGCAATGGGAGAAGTGCTTAGCTTTGGGTTCAATCTTGCGGTGTCCTTTCCCAGTGACTGTAGGGGCAGAAAGGCACGTAGTGTATTGTTTCCATCGAGGATAACAAGATGGGGTTTTCTTCATATTGCATGAGTGTATCCCTCTACATCATGTCATCTTGCTTAAGGCGTTACTCTATTTTTAACTTAATACTCTAGATGCATGCTGGATAGCGGGCGATGAGTGGAGTAATAGTAGTATATGCAGGTAGGAGTCGGTCTACTTGTCTCGGACGTGATGCCTATATACATGATCATACCTAGATATTCTTATAACTATGCTCAGTTCTGTCAATTGCTCAACAGTAATTTGTTCACCCACCGTAGAATACTTATGCTCTCGAGAGAAGCCACTAGTGAAACCTATGGCCCCCGGGTCTATCTTCATCATATTAATCTCCTACTACTTAGTTATTTCCTTTGCTATTTACTTTGCCTTTATTTTACTTTGCATCTTTATCATAAAAATACCAAAAATATTATCTTATCATATCTATCAGATCTCACTCTCGTAAGTGGCCTTATAGGGATTGACAACCCCTATTTGCGTTGGTTGCGAGGATTTATTTGTTTTGTGCAGGTACGAGTGACTCGCCCGTAGCCTCCTACTGGATTGATACCTTGGTTATCAAAAACTGAGGGAAATACTTACGCTACTTTGCTGCATCATCCCTTCCTCTTCGGGGAAACCAACGCAGTGCTCAAGAGGTAGCATTGGTCTTCCCTTGAAGAGGAAAGGGTGATCCAGCGAAGTAGCATAAGTATTTCCCTCCGTTTTGAGAACCAAAGTATCAATCCAGTAGGAGACAATGCACACGTCACCTAGTACCCGCACAAACAATCAAGATCCTTGCAACCAACGCGATAAAGGGGTTGTCAATCCCTTCATGGTCACTCGCAAAAAGTGAGATCTGATAAAGATAGTAAAGTAAATATTTTTGGTATTTTTTTGTATAGATTGGAAAGTAAAGATTGCAAAATAGTAAACGAGATGTGATGTAAATAAAAGAGATGCAATATAATAAGAAAGAGACCCAGGGGCCATATGTTTCACTAGTGGCTTCTCTCAAGATAGCGTGTATTATGGTGGGTGATTAAATTACTGTCGAGCAATTGATAGCAAAGCGCATAGTTATGAGAATATCTAAGTCAATGATCATGAATATAGGCATCACGTCCATGTCAAGTAGATTGAAACGATTCTTCATCTACTACTATTACTCCACACCTCAACCGCTATCCAGCATGCATCTAGAGTATTAAGTTCATAAGAACAGAGTAACGCTTTAAGCAAGATGACATGATGTAGAGGGATAAACTCAAGAAATATGATATAAACCCCATCTTTTTATCCTCGATGGCAACAATACAATACGCGCCTTGCTTCCCCTACTGTCACTAGGAAAGGACACCGCAAGATTGAACCCAAAGCTAAGCACTTCTCCCATTGCAAGAAAGATCAATCTAGTAGGCCAAACTAAACCGATAATTCAAAGATACTTGCAAAGATATCAAATCATGCATATAAGAATTCAGAGAAGAACCAAATAATATTCATAGATAATCTTGTTGATAAACCCATAATTCATCGAATCTCGGCAAACACACCGCAAAAGAGTATTACATCGAATAGATCTCCAAGAACATCGAGGAGAACTTTGTATTGAGAATCCAAGAGAGAGAAGAAGCCATCTAGCTAATAACTATGGACCCGAAGGTCTGTGGTAAACTACTCACGCTTTATCGAAGAGGCTATGGTGTTGATGTGGAAGCCCTCCATGATCGATTCCCCCTCCGGCAGATTGCCGGAAGAGGCCCCAAGATGGGATCTCATGGGTACAAAAGTTTGCGGCGGTGGAAAAGTGGTTTCATGGCTCTCTACGATCGATCTAGGGTATAAGAGTTTATAGGCGAAATAAGTACGTCGGTGGAGCTACGAGGGGCCCACGAGGGTGGGTGGCGCGCCTACCCCCCGGGCGCGGCCTCCTGCCTCATGGCCGCCTCGTGGCATTTGAGACTTCAACTCCAAGTCTCCTAGTTTGCTTCCGGTCCAAGAAAGATCATCATGAAGGTTTCATTCCGTTTGGATTCCCTTTGGTATTCCTTTTCTGCGAAACTCTAAAATAGGCCAAAAACAGAAACTGGCACTGAGCCTCCGGTTAATAGGTTAGCCCCAAAAATATTATAAAGAGCATATTAAAGCCCATTAAACATCCAAAACAAATAATATAATAGCATGGAACAATAAAAAATTATAGATACGTTGGAGACGTATCAATATGTAATATAACATACATCCTCAATTAAACTTTTTTTCTGTTCGAGCACAATGACCGGGTTGCTTGGTTTCCGGACATAATACATACTTCTTTCATTTCGGAAAAGTATCCGAAAACACTCCACCAATTTTTTGTTCGGAGGTTAAAAGCTAAAGGCCTGCGATGACAAAAATTTCACATGTTCGGATAAAGGTACAGGTTGACTAATACAAACACCTATTCCTTATCTACACCATCTATAAGACTGTCTAACTTACAATCCTCCCGTGAGTACTTCGTAGCTATCATTACTTGGTCATAAACCAACTTCACTGGAATTTCTTCCCCGTCTGGTCCCCGTGGTCCCACTCGGGCCATGTGATTTGGATCTAGCTTGGTGAAGCATGTTTTTACCATGGCCTAGGCTTCTTGTGCGCCTTCCCGACATGCGGATGTCTTCCATAGCTCGAACCGGCGCCAGGCACCCTTGAATAGGTTTGCCAAGCCCTCCATACTTTCTGGAGGGGTGTCAGAGGGCCATAATGCCTTCACCATACTCTTCATGGCTTTTCGGGCCCGAGCATGTACCACAGACAGTTCCTTCTGCACATCACCTTGAAATCCAGATACTTCCTCTTTCGGTCGGCCAGTTAACATACCTGCAACAACAAAGTCATGACATTCCGAACAATGGACTACATATGGGTACATAGGGTGGTTTTAAATAAGAGAGGATGACATACTGAACATGCCGCCTTTTAGCTTCTCATTTTCCTTCTGAGCGTCCGATAACTGAGCCCTTAAGCTCTCTATCTCTTTGGATTGTTTGTCTTTTCCCCCGTCATGTTCATTCTTCCCGTATGCACTTTTTGTGGACTTTTTCGTTTCTGCCAATTCAGTGGTGACAGCATTAAGCTGTGCTTGATTTGCCTCTAGCTCCTGAGATAGCGTGGTATTCTTCTCTTTAAGAACCTGCGGGTCATATCGATCCTTAAATCAGTTTACCTTACCGCTTCAAGTCTCGGGGCCTACCGGAACATGGCTATTAAAAATTGCATAAACTTTTACCTGTATATCGTTCGAGAATAGATGAATGACTCCGGCGTGTCTGTCTCGAGCGGCTCGGATATATGCATCCACCGAGCTGAGTGCGGCAAACTCTTGCTCGGAAAAGGCCAGAGTGCGCATAGCCTCCTTTAATCGACAGTGATTCATCACGCTCTCCACTTCGGAATTCGTGACTGATACGTTGTCTAAATGCTCTTGAGGAGGCGGAACTAGCGTTGCATCGGCTCTTGTCCTAGTTGGCGAGTCTGGTGCCAGATTAGCGGACATTTGACTAACTGGGCGTTTTCCCACCGTCTGTCGTGTACTCCTCCTAACATCAAGGATGAAAGGAGACTTTTAACAATCCGGAATTACGCCTAGGCATGTACTAAACAAGCTTACCTCTTGGAAGACTGTGAGGCCTCTGCGGCACTCCCGGACCCTTTCTGTTTGGAATGACGGCCTTGCGTAGTGCCCACCCTTGAGGTGGTACGGTCCCTAGAGCACCGATCCTATTAAAATCCGGATCAGTATAAATAGATAAAAATGCAGATAAGGATTTCCTTTTAAGACCCCTCCAAATACTCACGATACAGAAGAGATAGAGGGCGGGGTAGTCGGCCGTGATAGCCACTTCTGAGCCATCAAGGCACGCTTGGTAAAATACCCCATCGTCGAACTCTATATATATGTCCGGGTCCTCGCAAGAGCCGGGGTCTTTATCACAGTTATGATCCTCTGGCTGGGGAGCAGGACAGTGGACGTCCTCGGTCATCTTCCTCCATGACTGTTTGTGGCAACAAAGGGAAAGTTTGATTAGTGTCTGTAATGACAACAAAATAAACATGGACGATCGAAATCTTACCCATTCGATAGGAGTGTACATGGAATAACCCTCCCGGCAGTTTAACCGGAGAAAATCTTCTTTCTTGCCCTTATATAGCTCGACCAACATTGCGACCAGTTCGGCTGGGGTATCTGGACCCTTCCGTACGTAACGGGACGCGTTGTCTTCTCCGTTGTAACACCATAAGGGAGTTACTCTGGATTGGAGAGGCTAAACACACCTCTTTATTACAATCACCATGACCTCAACTATCGAGAGTTTGGTATAGGCTAGAAACCTGACCTTGCTGAGCAACCTCTTTATCTCCGCACTGTCCTCTTCCTTGGGGCTTCGGGGACGCAAGTTGAGGCGCTTCTTTAAAGGAGCACTGGAAAATTCAGGGAGGCCACATTGTACTGGATCCGGTAGCGGAACATCGTCCATATAGAACCATTCTGAAGACCATTGTGGGTATACCTCTTTAGGTGTCCGTACGAGGTATCCGGATCCGGCTATACGCCATACTTCGACACTGCTCACTTCAAATATGGAACCTTCTCGGTGGCATGGAACGAGGCAAAAGAACTTCCTCCATAATTCAAAATGGGCCTCGATGCCTAAGAACAGCTCGCAGAGGGTAACGAAACCTGAGATGTGCAAAATCGAACCTGGGGTGAGGTTGTGTAGTTGGATGCCGTAAAATTCCAATAACCCCCAAAGAAAGGGATGGATTGGAAATCCTAGACCCCGCAACAGTAATGGGACGAAGCACACCCTCTCCTCCTTATTGGGATTGGGGAAGTTCTCAGCCATCACATCGCTGCCGATTGAGGCCAAACCCACTCGAATGAAGATTACATCCACGAGGGGAAGATAGCCCTGCATTCGGAGTCGACTCAGCTAGAGATGAGGCACGGTGCAACTCTGCCAATCGCCTTCTTGAGGGCCATGAGGGCGCGAAGAGGAGCCTGGGGCTCTAGCCATGATGGAAGGCTTTGCTCATGGCGAAACTTGGCAGTTTTTCCTTCTGCGCGATGTGAGATGGCATTTGGAGATCCACATCTCCTTATATAGATGTCATCCGTGCGTGGTGAAGGGCTTATTTGCAAAAAAAGCATGGACTGTTCGTATTCACTTGGCGCACGGAAATCAAAGCGGCAATAGGGAGGGAGCGTAAGAGGCAAAAAACATCCAGGACATGGCCGGACTGTCATTGGTCCGAGGTATAGGGAAGAACCCGCCTTGCAAACCCGAAGACATAATCCGGATACTACATCGTCATTGAAGGCCAGTTCGAGGGCTGCTGACGGAGTCCTGGATAATGGGGTCCTCGGGTGTCCGGGCTGTGTGATACGGGCCGGACTAATGGGCCATGAAGATATAAGGCAGAAGCCCTTCCCCCGTGTCCGGATGGGACTCTCCTTTGCGTGGATGGTAAGTTTGGCGTCCAGATGTATAGCTTCCTTTCTCTGTAAGCCGACTTTGTACAACCCTAGTCCCCTCCGGTGTGGTCACACCCACGATGCGGCTATATCTCCCACGTGTCGAGGAACGACTTAGAGGCATAACCGCATGGTGGTTTTGTCGCAAGAGGGGTAATCTTCACACAATCCCATGTACTGAATAAGAAAGGGATAAAGAGTTGGCTTACAATCGCCACTACAAACAAATAACAAGTTAAACATACATCATCTAGAGTACAATCAAGGTCCGACTATGGAACCAAAATAAAGGAAGACAACCCCAAATGCTAGATCCCCGATCGTCCCAACTGGGCTCCACTACTGATCATCAGGAAACGAAACATAGTAACGACCTAGGTCCTCGTCGAACTCCCACTTGAGTTTGGTAGCATCACCTGCAATAGTATTATCGTCACCTGCAACTGTTTGGAAGTATCCGTGAGTCACGAGGACTCAGCAATCTCACACCCGTGAGATCAAGACTATTTAAGATTATGGGTAGGATAAGTTAATGAGGTGGAGCTACAGCAAGCGCTAAGCAAATATGGTGGCTAACATACGCAAATAAGAGTAAGATGAGAAGCTACACAATGGTCGTGAAGCTAGAAGTGATCCTGAAACTACTTACGTTCAAACATAACCCAAGACCGTGTTCACTTCCCGAACTCCACCGAAAGGAGACCATCACGGCTACACACGCAGTTGATTCATTTTAATTAAGTCAAGTGTCAAGTTCTCTACAACCGGATATTAACAAATTCCCATCTACCACATAACCGCGGGCATGGCTCTCGAAAGCTTATACCCTGCAGGGGTGTCCCAACTTAGCCCATCAGAAGCTCTCACGGTTAATGAAGAATATCACTTCTCCCGGAAAGACCCGATCAGTCTCGGAATCCCGGTTACAAGACATTTCGACAATGGTAAAACAAGACCAGCAAAGCCGCCCGAATGTGCTAAAAAATCCCGATAGGAGCTGCACATATCTCGTTCTCAGGGCACACTGGATGAGCAATCCGTAAATCTAAAACCAGCCCTCAAGTTTCCCCGAGGTGGCGCTCCAAAGGGCTCTAGTTTGGACCAACACTCAGAGGAGCACTGGCCGGGGGGTTAAAATAAATATGACCCTCAGGTCTGCAGAACCCAAGGGAAAAGGCTTAGGTAGGCAAATGTAAAACCAAGGTTGGGCCTTGTTGGAGGAGTTTTATTCAAAGTGAACTGTCAAGGGGGTCCCATAACCCCAACCGCGTAAGGAACGCAAAATCAAGGAACATAACACGGGTATGGCAGAAACTAGGGCGGCAAGAGTGGAACAAAACACCAGGCATAAGGCCGAGCCTTCCACCCTTTACCAAGTATATAGCTGCATTAATTAAAATAAGAGATATTGTGATATACCAACATATCCATGTTCCAACATGGAACAAACTTCAACTTCACCTGCAACTAACAACGCTATAAGGGGACTGAGCAAAAGCGGAAACATAGCCAAACAACGGTTTGCTAGGAAGGTGGGTTAGAGGCTTGACATAGCAATATAGGAGGCATGATATAACAAGTGGTAGGTAGCGCGACATAGCGATAAAGCGACCAACTAGCAAGCAAAGATAGAAGTGATATCGAGGGTATGGTCATCTTGCCTTCAATGTTCTTAGAGTTGTCGAAAGCTTGATCCTCGTTAGCATACTCAACAGGTTCCTCGTTCACGTACTCGTCTCCTGGCTCTACCCAAAGCAGGAACACACACAATGGAACAACAATCAATCATGGTGCAATGCACAAGCAACATGATGCAATACATGGCATGATATGCAAGATATGATATGCAATGCATATGAGTGCTCCGGAAGGGAAATGATGATCAAGGCATCAACTTGGCAAACCAAGTATGCCACAGGAAAGATGAGGTGATTTCGGTCTAAATCGATATAAGGATCACCGAAAACGGATGCACGGTTTGCAAATGACAAGCAAAACAAGGATGATGCAAATCTGCGATTAACAACATGATAGCACTTATAATGCAACAAGACACTAAGCTACTACAGTCCAAGATAGCAACAAAGTACATGGCAGTTATGTACAAGAGATGCCTGACAAAACATGAACACTGAACTACAGTTAAATCACACAAGAACAGGTTCAAACAAGCATGGCAATAGTGCAAAAGATATCAGCTTCATAGACTTAGTGAAAATACTAAAATGTCAAAAACAACATCAGGAAGCAAAGTTTAGAGCAAGAAAACTACATGCTACAGGAACATATCATGGCAAACAAAGGCATGACATGCTTCTACTAAATGCACAGAACAAAACACCCTTACTAAACATGAGCCAAAAAGGCACAGAAGATATGATCGCACACATGTAAACATAACAAGTTTTATAAACAGATTCAGACTTTGTGAAATTCAGGACATGGCAGAAACAGATTCATGATAGCAACTTTGCAAGCTCATGCCACTCACCACAAAGCATTACATGACAACAAAAGCATACCAACAGTAAGAAGACATGTTCATGAAGCTAAACATGTCAAGATCAAGCTCATAGGATGCATGGATCACTAGAAAAACACATGGCAATATTGATTAACATGTTAACAATCTGCCAGGAACAATATTTAGCAACCATAGACCATGGTAATGACATGATATACTACTCCATAATTGCAACCAGAGGCATGAATGTATAGAGCATAACCATATGTTCAAAACATCCTTACTGAACTACCTCAAAATAATCACGGAACTCATGGTAGCAACACATTTACATGGCATCAAAATGTAACAGGAAAAGGACTTAGCAAAATCACTAAGTGCCTGAAAGCAGCAACATCACGGAGCCTACTTTGCATGCTTGTGCTAGTCACCACATAGATCACAAAAATACAAGATTTGCACCTCTGGAAATATGACAGGATGGAGATCATAACACGTGTAGACATCATGGTCATAGGATGCACACACGAAATGCAACAAAAATGACAAATCATCAAGATCTGTTAACAGGCAACAGTTAACATCATATAGCACTCTTGCAATGAGGACAATGTCATCAATATGGACAACAACATGCATGCAAATGCAACTAACAAGAAGAGCATCACAAGACGAACATTTTGACATATCATGCACACAAATCGGAGCAACCAGCACACGGATATGACCCGACAAAGATGCACACATGCTATGAATATGCAGGGATTTAGTCAAAATTTTACTGGACCGAACGGAGCGTCACATAACTAACACATGCACATGGCGGAGAACATGGGCTGCTCACCATGGGCTCGGCCCAAGTGAAGAGGAGGCGAGGCAGGCCGGCGGGAGGTCGGAGCTGGGCCGGCGCTGCCGGGCCATGCTAGGCCTGGTGCGGGCTTCGGCCCATGAGGGCACTGCGAGCGGGGAGGCGGGGATCGGGGCTCCTCCTGATCCCGCATGGCAGCGGCGGCGCACACCGGTGCTCCGGCGACGGTGGGGCTGTTCCGACGAGAGGAGGAGACCAGAGATGGGTGGATCCAGAGGATCTTGTCCGGATCCGGCAGTTGTCGTAGGCCGGCGATGTCCCGCGGGGCGGAGACGGCAGATCGACGCGCGGCGACGAGCTCAGCCGACGAGGTTGCGTGGTCGGTAGCGGGGAAGCAAGTGGGGTCCGATGAGGTATCGACGACAGGAGGCGGAGGGCGGCGAGGCATAGCGGGCGGCAGAGCGCTGGGCGGAGGGCGGCGTGCTCGGGCGACGTCCAGTGACGTGGAAGCCGGTGTGGCGGGTGAAGAGCGGCGGAGACGGCGGAGTCCGACGATGCTCTCGCGAGCGGAGGAGGCTGACGGGCGGCGCTGCGGCTCGGGGACCCAGGCGGTGCCGGCGGCGACGACCGGACCTAGCGGTCCGCGGATGGGCTCGCAGGCCCGCGCGATGGAGAAGGACGACGAAGACATGTGGCGGCGCGTGAGTGGAGGAGGGAGGCGGCAGTGCTAAGGTGGCGGCTCCAGATTGGCCAAACAACGTGGAGGCGGACACGTCCGACGGTGCGAGGGGAGCGGGGCTAGGATTTGTACCACAAAAAATGAGGAGGGGAAGACAAATATATAGGTAGAGGGAGCTTGGAGTGTCCAAATGAGGTGCGGTTTAGATGGGTTAGTGGGCTGTTTTGGAGGGGTGTTGGGTTGTAACAAAAGAGGGGCTCTTGCGGTTACCTGGTTAACCGTTGGGGAATCAAACGACCTCCAAATGGAACGAAATTTGACAGGCGGCCTACCGGTGATGTATAAAGGCCACTCGACAAATATTGACCCATTTCGAGAACTTTTTTTCCCGCTCACGAAACGAGATAAGAGGGGTGCAACGGGGCACAAGAGAGCATCGGATTGCAAAATGGACAACGGGGAAAATGCTCGGGTGCATGAGACGAACACGAATGCAAATGAGATGCACATGATGACATGATATGAAATGCATGACAAGAAAAAAAATCCAAAACGAAGACAAAACCCAACCACGAAGGGAAAATCATATCACATGGCCAAAAATAGCAAGAGTCGGAGTTACAAATATGGAAAGTTACATCTGGGATGTTACATGTGTCTATATAAACCGAAAGTTTTAGTCCGTAGATGCAATCAGAATTCATATAGGCTAGATAGTTAGGGTTTAGCCTTCACGATCTCGAGGTAGATCAACTCTTGTAATCCCTATAACCATCAAAGTCAATCAAGAAGGAAGTAGGGTTTTACCTCCATGAAGAGGGCCCGAACCTGGGTAAACATCGTGTCCCCTTTGTCTCCTGTTACCTTCGATCCGCAGACGCACAGTTCGGGACCCCCTACCCAAGATCGGCCGGTTTCGACACCGATAGAGATCTCCCTGCATTTCCACTACTAGATGCTCAAGTTGTCCATAACCAGGGACACGACTAATCGATTAGGATGACACTCTGCAGAGGTTGCATACTTTTCCCCACAAGACTCCACCACATCCATGATTGGAAGATCGAGACATGGTCTTTCGAAAGTGTTCCCCCTTAACCCACGGATAGGCCGGTACACCTAACATAATCTACATCTGCTAGCCTATCCCGGAAGAGGTCACACTAACTAATCAACTAAGCCAGCGCCCATATTGTCTTGTGACTGCACATTTAAGCTTGTAGACATGAAAATACGCTTGATCCCTTTGATCCTAAGCGGACGTGGTGCACCACCATGGATTTCCCATGCATGCTCCCATTGTACTTCACCACAATTCAAACCAATTTCTGCCCAGGTAGTTCATTTAAAAGTCTTGGTTCTGATTACTATGTTGTCACTCATGTCTCACCATGAATACTTTCCAATCCACGTCTACCTTAGAGAGGCAAATATAAATTTACACGATGGTGACAAAGGTTGTATAGTTCAGGCCAACCTCAAATGAACTACTAGGTAAAAGCATAGCCATTCGGCATAAATTTCCTAGCATGCAATCCTAACGCAAAGGACTAACTGCATATATAAAACATAGGTAATTGAAAGAATGGTCAAATGTGAACTTGCGTGGTAATAGTTGATGATGATTATATCGCTCTTAGAAATTTACTTAATGGAACTATCCGTCACTCCCCAATGAAATTCTATCAAGTCAAACATTTCATTCACATAAGGAATCATTTCAGAGAACCAAATAACATGCAACATGAAAAGACTCTAAAAATCCAAATGAAAACACAACACACTTAACTATCACAAAAAATATACTATGTGCAAAACAACATATGACATAGGGTTCAAAGATGTGATGTGAACTAAAGTGCATACATGGCATAATAATAAAACTATCATGGACATATCCTAATTGTGTGAAAATATTGTGAGATTGGTCCAAGTCATACGATCTGGCTATGGTGAGAAAGTGCAAAAACAATCAACTTAATCGGAGCTAAGGTTTAGGAGATATGGCTAGTTAAAGTTTGAATTCAAACCTGAATAAATTTCAAATTTTAATATGAAAAAAGTTTGCAAAGATGACATCACTGGATAGATCTAATCATGATGAAGAATTTGCCGTTGGTTTCATCTAATTTGCACTTATGGTTAAAAAAATAAAACCATTCGAAGTTTAGGGGATAAACTAAAAACTCAAGGACTTGACTATGATAGTTTTATTCGCGACCAGGTCCTTGGACACGTGGCGGCGAATAGCCGAATCTTGAGGCAAAACGACGGCTACGGCTAAACTAAAAGAAAACTGATGTCGGTTTAAAATAAAACCGCACGGTCATTTAACCCCGTGGTTAACCAATCCAAATAAAAAAACTAAAAGAACAGGGTGGCGGTCGTCTCATAGTGGGTGACAGTGTCGGCGTCGAGCAGGGCCTCGGCATCGGCGGGATGGTGGTGGGAAAAATGATGGGGAGGTCGACCGCGTCGAGAGGGTTATGGTGGAGGTGGCCGAGTCGGGCGAGGCGAAGGGCGGCAGCTCCGGTGCTTCGGCGGGGATCGGGGTCGTCAGGGTGGTGGCTTCGGAAAGACCTAGCGCAAGAAGAGATGTCAAAAAGAAGCACGTGGACACATTCACACGATTGACAAAGAAAACGAGGCTCAGTTCGGCTTACGGGTGAGGGAATGGTCCGGCAAAGTTGGTTCGGACGGCGAGATCCAAGAGATGACGGTGGCGACTGTGTCCGGCAAGGGGTCGAGCAAGTCGGTGGAGTGAACAGAGGGGGTTCGGGGTCATTTATAGGCGCGATCAGGAGATGCAGTTGTGGCAAATAAGCTCTATCCGCGCGAGCTTCGGCCGGTGGATTCGGGCGGGCGCACTCGCGAGTTCATCCTGCACGGGAGGTGTGGGAGGTTGAGGGGGATGGGGCGGGCCCACCAGTCAGTGGCGGCAGCAGGACGCAAGCGAGGTGAGAGGTGGGGCAGTCGACCGGCAGGAAGGCCTTCGGCATGGGATCTGGGCCTTGGGCCAAATTTAGTCGGCCAGGCCTGCTAGCGCTACAAGGCCTGAGCGCGCGCACATGTGAGGGTCTGTGTTTTTTTACAGAGAATAATAGTGGCCTTAAATAAATTCAAATGAATTTCTAAAAATACCACAAAAATTCCTAAAATCACTATTGATAATATATATCATAGTGAACATTAATTCCTGGTCAAATAATTAAAAATATATTTTTATAATGCAATAAATGCACTTTTTGCCAATAAAATAAATACCAAATAAACTCCAAATAATATTCTAATAATTTTCCCAACTCTTTTATATTTGAGGAAGTCATTTTATCCCCTCTCTTTATTTTATAGAAATGATCTTGAAACTCAAAATGAAAAAAATAGAAGTGACTCAAATAAATTTTTAAAGTGGTCCTCATCACTCCCCACTCTATTTCATATATGTTGAAGAAGTCCTATTATCTTCTGTCATGAAAATCCTCGAGTGGCATAAAGTTCCGGATTTTAAATATCCTCAAATGGAATTCAAATCTTCTCAACCCTATTTTGATTTCTTTAAGTGGAAGAAGTCATATTATCTTCACTCTAGAGTTTTGTGATGAAATGAATTTGAATTCTTGGAGATAAAAATGCAAGATGAAAGTTTTGGGAAAGTCCTTTTTTCCCTGTCATTCAACTTTCAAAATGTTTCAATTACACAGAATCAATCACACAATAATCAAACAAACAATCATAATTGTTTATTTAATATAAAATTCCAAAGTTTAGAATTTTGGGATGTTACAAATCTTCTTTTCTGGTGTGTTTGTTGGGATCCGATGAATTGTGGGTATATGATCAGATTATTCATGAATACTAATTGAGTCTTCTGTGAATTCTTTTACGCACGATTACTATAGCATTGTATTTCTCTCCAATCTATCCATTTAATTTGGCCAACTAGATTGATTTTTCTTGCAATGGGAGAGGTGCTTTGTGATGTGTTCAATCTTGCAGTGCTCAATTCCAGTGACACAAAGGGACATGACATGTTTTTGTATTGTTTCCATTAAGGGTAAAAAGATGGGGTTCATTCATGTTGCTTGGTTTTACTTTCTCTACATCATGTCATCTTACTTAAGGCGTTTTATGTTATTATTAACTTAATACTCTATATGGATGTTGGATAGTGGTCGATGGGTGGAGTAATAGTAGTTGATGCAGACATGAGTCGGTCTACTTGTCTTGGATATGATGCCTATATACATGATCATTTCCTTGAAAATCGTCATTACTATGTGCTCTTCTATCAATTGCCCAACAGTAATTTGTTCACTCACCGTACTTTATGTGCTCGAGAGAAAAGCCTTCAGCGAAAACTATGGCCCCCAAGTATACTTTTATCATATATAAAATCCAAAAATACCTTGCTGCATTTTAATTTATTTCTATTTTATTTTGCAATTTATTTATTTGCCTACCACTACGAGATTTGATCCTTGCAAATAACCGCCGAGAGGATTGACAACCCCCTTGTTTGCGTTGGGTGCATGTATTTGCTTTTGTGTGTGCAGGTGCTACTAACGAGGTTGCACGTGATTTTCCTACTGGATTGATAACCTTGGTTCTTAACTTAGCTCACAAGTAGTAGGGAGTTCGG